>NC_056733.1:464730012-464852512 GCF_019279795.1 Protopterus annectens
TAAATATTTAGAGGCGAAAATATACAGATGACTGATAGTGCGCTGATTAAATAAAGCACAAAACAGAAAGCAAGGTACGTCGTAGTCAGGGTCCAGGCAAGGAATACAGTACGAATGAAAATCTTTGTGAGGTATTTGCTTTCCACAAGTAATGCAATTATTAACTTTTACGGACATTGGTAAGGAGCAAGAAAATGTTTCTCCAACGGAGTACTTAACTTTAGTTGAAGACTTCGGTTCTGAAACTCGAAAATGAAAATTTCAGGAGTTGGTCGACCGGCACTTGAACTGCTTCTGCTTCGAGCACCCCACAGCAAGAAAGAGAGCTATAATGGCGTTGGCTGCATGCTTTATACCCTGACGACCTGACGTCACGGAAGAAGAGACAGCAACCAACGCAGGACCCAAGACTTTGTTAATCAGGCCAACTGAGGGCTACCTGCAAGCAGATAACCTAAATGTATGGACTGCAACAGTGAAACACGAAGAACATCTGCTTGAGCAGTGGGTGAGAGAAGAGAGGAGGCTCTGTGCTATAATGAGCTGAAATGGCTGAGGCATGCATTTTAATGGAGGAAAAAGACAAGCCCTTATGAAGCATCTCAGTCAAGTATTGTAGAATCTGAGGTAAACTGGGCACTGATGCGTTCATTCCTTGAGATTGGTTCCAAACATAGAATCTTTTCCATTTTGCAACATAAGATTTTCTAGTACTAGGCTTCCTTGCCTCTAAAATGATATCCATCACAGATTTACTGAAGGATAGTAAAGGAGAAATTAGGTAATTAGCCAGGCTGCTAGGTTCAGGGTTTGAAGCTGAGGGTGCAAAATCTGGTTCTCCTGCTGAGACAACAGGGATGGAGTCTGAGGTAAGTGCCAGCATGACACACTGCGCAAGAGTGAGTACCAGTGTTGGCGAGGCCAGTCTGGTACAATTAAAATCGTCCTTGGCTTGTCCTGTTTGATCTTTAGTAGTACCTTGGAGAGCAGAGGAGGAAAGGCATAAACTGATAGATTTTTCCAGCTGAAGGATAGAGCATCCACTTTCCAAGCTTGCTTGTGGGGAATCCTTGTGCAAAATTTGTCCAATTGACGGTTCTGGGGGGAGGCAAACAGGTCTGTATCTGGGCTCCCAGACTTGCTGGTCAACATGTTGAAAATCTTTGGTTCCAGTTTCCACTCATGTGGGTCCTTGAGGTTTCTGCTTAGTCCATCTGCCAGTGTATTTAGTTTTCCTGGCATGAACTGAGCTTGTAGATTCATTTGGTAGCTCAAGGCTGTGTTCAACAATGTCATGGCTAGTCTGCAGAGGGGGTAAGAATGTGTACCCCCCTACTTGTTTATGTACCACATGACAGTGGTGTTGTTTGTCTTTACCATTAGTTGTCCTAGAAGAATGTGGTCCTTAAAGGCTATCAGAGCATTCTGCACAGCTAACATTTCTTTTTGATTTTTGTGCAGGTGCATTTGACTTGCGTTCCATTTGCCCTGAATGCACTTCCCTGCCAGGTGAGCCCCCCATGCATAGTCTGATGCGTCTGTTAAGATTTGTGCAGCAGGTGGTAATGGGAAGGGTAGTCCCCTGTTTTGGTGTCAAGCCTCTGCCCACCAAAGGAACTCTAGTCTTAGGCAAGGTGCGATAGGAATCATTGCTTCTAGATCCTGTGAATGTTGACACCATAGGCTTTTGAGATACCATTGTAGTTTCCTCATACGCAGCCTTGCATATGGAATTAGAAGAATGCAGGAGACCATGAACCCCAAGGCTTGAAGTATTTGCCTTGCAGATAGCTGCGTTTTTGTGGCCACTTGTTTGAAGTAAGTTGTCAAATGTATCCATTTCTCTGGTGTGAGGAAAGCCATCTGGAAAGTTGTATTCAAGCTTGCTCCCAGGAATATAATTTGTTGACAGGGTACCAAGGTCGGATTTTTTCGTTTATGGTGAACCACAGACAAGTCTGTACCCTTTGAACTAAGGCCAGATGATTGAAAAGAATGCCCTTGCTTTCTGCCTGAATTAGGCAATTGTCCAGGTATGGGTATATTTGAATACTTCTTTGCCTGCAAAATGCAATAACTGGAGCTAGACACTTTGTGAATACCCTGGGTGCAGTAGATAAGCCAAAGGGCAGTGCAGAGAACTGATAGTGCATGTAGCCTCCTTTGAAGCGTAGGTATCTTCTACAAGACTCCCTGATAGGGATGTGCAGGCATGCTTCTTTTACATCTAGTGTTGCCAAAGTACAGTTTTGTACCTACCATAAATGTAGATGTTCGAGTGTATTCACTGCTGCAGTCATTACGCTTGGATTATCCTGCCGTCAGGCGGTCCCGCAGTCAGCCAGAGTTCCAAAGTCTTGGTCTGGCATCGGTTGCTGTCGCTTCTTCCCTGATGTCAGTGCGCCAGGGGTATATAAGATGAAGCAGATGCCATTTTCTTCAGTTTTTCTTGCCCCAGATGTCAGGTGCCCCCAAATAGGTAGGCAATACATATTGCTAATAAAACAAACAATAAAGGTAAAAACAAAACCTTCAGTTACCAGCAAATAAACCACATAGGTAGTATAAGGTTGAAAGGTATAGATAAGTCCCAGCTAAGAAAGAGGGGATGGCGAGTGGGTAACCTGGACTGCAGCAGTGAAGACACTCGAACATCTACATTTATGGTAGGTACAAAACTGTACTATGTTCGTGTTTCAATGCCGCAGTCATTACACTTGGGTTGAATCCCAAAGCTGAGTTAGGGTGGCTGGTTCTATAGAGGATTTGGGGTGGCTATGAGGCCCTGCAGCACTGCAGTGGCAAAGCCAGCTCTGCATTTAGAATAAAGAGGCAAGTGATAATGCTTGGTAAAGGTGTGCACAGAACTCCAAGTTGCAGCTTACAAGATATCTTTGGTAGGTACTCCTCTAAGGTAGGCCGCTGAAGTGGCTGATAACCTGGTGGAATGTGGCCTAATGTTACTAGGTACAGGTTTCCCATGCTGTGTGTAGCAGAACCGGATACAGTGTCCTATCCACTTTGAAATGGTCTGCTTTGAAATAGCCTTTCCCTGTGATCCTGCAGCATATGCTACAAACAAGTGCTCAGTTTTTCTGAAAGCTTTTGTTTTGTCCAAGTAGAAACTTAATTGTCTGTGTATGTCCAAGGAATGCAGAAGTCTCTCCCCTTTATTCTGGGGATTTGGATAAAAAGTTGGCAAGTGAATTAGTTTGGTTAAGAGCCACGCTGGATACCACCTTAGGCATAAATGAAGGGTTTGTTCTTAAAGAAACCCTGTCTTGGTGAAAAATGATGAACGGCTCCACTGCCGTTAGTGCCTGTAACTCTGAGACTCTTTGTGCTGAGGTCATTGCCAGAAGCAGAGCAGTATTCCATGATACATATTTTAATTCTGCTGAATTGGCTGGCTCAAAAGGAGGTAAAGTTAGTTTTTCCAAGACAAAATTGAGGCCCCAAGTTGGTGTTTGTGCTCTCCGGGGCGGTCTTATGTTTTTAGCCCCTCTGAGGTACTGTTTTAGCAATGGATGAGAGAAAATAGGAGGATCTGTGTTGTAATGAGCCGAGATGGCAGAAGCGTGGGTCTTAATGGATGAAAAGCATAGTCCTTTGTCCAGCATCTCAGGTAAGTATTGTAATATCTGAGGAATATTTGGGACAAGAGGATCAAAGCTTTGAGCCTGGTTCCAGGCACAGAATCTCTTCCACCTTTTTGAATAAGATTTCCTGGTGCTAGGCCTCCTGGCCTCCAAAATGACATCCATAACAGCTTTAGAAAAAGGTGCTGTCTGCTTGACTAAAGAATCTGCAATGCAGCCAGATTTAAGGGTTTGAGCTGACTGTGCAGGATCTGATTGTTTTGCTGAGTCAGAAGGTGCGGAGTTTGAGGTAAACTCCATGGTTGGCCTTGAGCCAAGTTCTTTAAGATTGGGTACCAGTGCTGGCGTGGCCAGTCTAGGGCAGTCAGGATCATCTGTGGTTTTTCTTGTCTGGCTTTTAGGAGTACCTTTGAAAGGAGAGGCAGTGGTGGGAAGGCATAAACTTTTAGGCTTTTCCAGCTGAACGAGAGAGCATCCACCTTCCATGCTCGTGTGTGATAAGTCCTTGTGTAGAATTTTTGTAGTTGGCAATTCATTGGGGAGGCAAAGAGATCTATGTCTGGGCACCCCCATTTGTGCATTATCATGCTGAATACTTGTGGATTTAATTTCCACTCGTGAGGATCCATGATGTTTCTGCTCAAGTCATCTGCCAGAGTGTTTTTCTTTCCTGGAAGGAATTTTGCTTGTAGATGAACTTGATAGGTTAGAGCTGTGTTCCACAAGGTCATGGCTTGTCTGCATAGGGAATAAGAATGAGTGCCCCCTTGCTTGTTTATGTACCACATAATTGTGGTGTTGACTGTCTTTAATAGTTGTCCTGGATGCAGAAGGTCCTTGAAAGCTGTTAGGGCATTTTGTACAGCCAACATCTCTTTTTGATTGATGGGAAGATGCATTTGGTCTGCGGTCCACTTGCCCTGAATACATTTTCCTGCCATGTGTGCTCCCCAGGCGTAATCCGAAGCATCTGTTGTTAGTGTTTGCCTGGCTGTGGGTAGAGTGAAAGGCTGTCCCTTGTTGAGGTGACATGCCTGTGCCCACCATCGAAACTGCTGTTGTAGGCAGGGAATTAATGGTATTACTGCTCCCAAACTGTGACAGTGTTGAGTCCAAACACTTTTTACGTACCACTGTAATTTCCTCATATGCAGTCTGGCATATGGAATTAGTAGTATGCAGGATTCCATGAATCCCAAAGCCTGCGGAATTTTTCTTGCAGGAAGCTAGATTTTTGTTGCCATCAATTGAAAGTACTGAGTCAGTTGTCCTTGCTTGTCTGGCGTGAGATAAGCCATCTGGGCCATTGTATTTAAGCTGGCACCCAGGAATATTATCTCTTGTGAGGGCACTAGTTTTGACTTCTTTTCGTTTACTGTGTACCCTAGGACAAATTAGCAACCTTTTTACAAACACCAGATGCTTTAGAAAAATGTCGTTGCTTTCTGCTTGAATTGGGCATTCGTCCAGGTATGGATAGATTTGAATTCCTTTTTATCAGCAAAATGCAATTACTGGTGCTAGGCACTTTGTAAAGACCCTTGGCGCAGTAGATAAGCCAAAGGGCAGTGCAGAGAATTGGTAATGCATTGAACCAGCTATGAATCTGAGGTATCTTCTGCAATTTTGTCTGATAGGGACATGTAGGTATGCCTCTGAGGTCCAAAGTAATAAGCCAAGCCTTCTTGCCCAGCATGGGAAGAAGCTGCTGTAGTGTCAACATTTTGAATTTCGGAACATCCAGGTAAGTATTTAGAGAAGAAAGGTCTAGTATGGGTCTCTAGGCTTTGTCCTTTCTGGGGACCAGGAAAAGTCAAGAGTAAAATCCTTGTTCCTGTTGTGGCACTTTTTGAATAGCTCTCATGTCCATGAGGGCTGTAATTTGTTTTTGTGCCTCTGCCCATTGATTTTGTGGCAGGTCTGGCATTCCTTTTAGCCTTGGTAGTGTGGGAAAGTGGAACCTGTAACCCTGAGACACAATATTCAGAACCCATTTGCCTTGGGTGATTACATGTCAATTTTGAGAAAAAAGTGCTAGTTTTCCCCCCTAAGGGAGCTGCCAAAAGGTAAGTGCTTGGCATTCGAAGGGGGAAGTCATTGTGACTGTTTCCTATAAGGTTGTGACTTGTCGTCACCTCCTTTTGGGGTTGAAGTACCCCACTGTCATGGTCTGTAAGAGCCTTGGGGCTGAGATCTGCCTCTTGGGTGTCTGTATCTGCCTCTTTGTGGTCTATCTGACACTGGAAAGGCCAATTTCTGCTAAATCGAGGTGGCTGTACCTGTAAGAAATCCTTCACTGTTTGCATAGATGTTGCCTTATCCTCCATTTTCTTTAATACCTCTTCTGCCTAACACCAAATAAAACATCCTGCTGTAAAGGAGCATCCAATAATTTAGCCTTAACATGATCAGGTAAACCTTGCTCTTTTAAACAAGCATGCCTTCGAGTCACAGATCCTGTAACTGCTGCTCTACAAAAAGCCTCTAATGAATCAAAACCACATTGCAAAGTATGTTTTCCCACTTGTTCAGCTACATGCAATAAATCCTGCATTTCCTTATAGTCAGGATGTTCTGAACTTGTAATAATTTTCTGTTGTAACAGAGACATTAAATATTGTTGGTATTTAAGCATGTGAAACTAGCAATTTAAAGCTCTCACTACTAAAGTTGCAGAAGTGTAAACTTTCTTCCCCCATCTGTCTAATGCTCTAGAATCTCTGCCAGAGGGAACTGGATTCTTAATCGTGGAAGCCTTTACCCCTTTTGGGACTCTGGGAAATAGTTTTGTGGTCAGCAAAGTACAGTTTTGTACCTACCATAAATGTAGATGTCCGAACAGGATAGCATCTGCAGTCATAACAAATGGGTTGTCCTGTCGTCAGGCAGCCCTTCGGTCGGCCGGATTCCAAAGTCTGGGTCTGGCTTCGGCTGATGTCGCACTTCACCCGACGTCATCTCTGCTGGTCTTCGGGTATAAAGGCATCAGCCGACGCCATTTTCCTCAGTGTTTCTTGCCCCAGATGCCAGTTGCCCTCTAGGAAAGCTAAATTTTGGATAAGTGCCAATGTTTCCAAAATAGTAGAAGGCAAACATAAAAATAAGCATGTATGTACATATATACAAACAAATACACCATAAGAGACTCCCCCCCCCCCCCAGCTAGCTATTAGGAGGGTAAATACCCTAGGAGTACCACAGAGGGGAAGGAGGGTGTAATCCTGACTGCAGATGCTATCCTGTTCGACATCTACATTTATGGTAGGTACAAAACTGTACTATGTCCTTCAAGGATGCATCTGCAGTCATAACAAATGGGTAGAATACCATAGCCAAACTAGGGGAGGAGGAAGAAGAATTATGGTGTAGTTAGGATCCCTTGCAATACAGCAGTGGCAAACCCTGCTCGATCTAGAGTATAGAGGTAAATTATAATGCTTGGCAAATGTATGCACGGAGGTCCAAGTAGCCTCAATAATGTCCTTGGTTGCCACTCCTCGTAAGAAAGCTGTGGTAGTGGCTGTAGCCCTTGTAGAATGAGGTCTTGTGTTCTGTGGAACTGGTTTTCCATGGTAGGAGTAACAGAATCTTATGCAATTTCCTATCCATTTGGAGATTGTCTGTTTGGAAATTGCTTTTCCTTCCCTTCCTGTTGCATAGGCTACTAAAAGCTGGTCAGTTTTTCTGTTACTTTTGGTTCTGTCCAGGTAGTAGCGTAACTGTCTATGTACATCCAAGGTATGCAGCAGCCTTTCCCTCCTGTTCTGTGGATTGGGAAAGAAAGTAGGTAGGTGGATTGCCTGGTTCAAAGACACTCTGGATACCACCTTAGGCATAAATGTAGGATTAGTTCTCATGGATACTCTATCTTGATGGAAGATTAGGAAGGGTTGTACTGCCATTAAGGCCTGTAGTTCCGAGACCCTCCTTGCTGAAGTAATTGCCAGTAGGAAAGCAGTTTTCCATGATAGATGTTGAAGATCTGCTGTTGCTGCTGGTTCAAATGGAGGGAGTGTCAATTTTTCTAGCACAAAGTTCAAGTCCCATGCTGGTAATGGTGGTTTCCTAGGAGGTTTTACATTCTTGATCCCTCTGAGGAATTGCCTGAGTAGAGGATGCGAAAAGACAAGTGGATCGAAGCTGTATTCTGCGGAAATAGCTGATGCATGTATCTTGATGGAGGAATAGGACAGGCCCGTATGTAGAAGCTCTGCCAAGTACTCCAGGATGTTAGCAATATCTATGTTCGAGACATCTTTTCCTCTTTCAGTACTCCAAATGACAAACCTTTTCCATTTTCCTGCATAGTTCCTTCTTGTTGAAGGTCTGCGGGCTTCAAGGATAATGTCTTTAACCCTTTGGGATAAGTCTGGGTTAGTAGCTGTTATGTGATGTTCCAGGCAGTCAGTTGCAAGGTTTTTAGGTATGGGTGCATGATGTTGTAGTTGTTCTGAGTTAACATCAAAGGCATCAGGGGTATTGGCCACATTCTCCCCTGAGACATGCTCCTCAGCAAAGGATACCAGTGTTGTCTTGGCCAATTCGGAGCTATCAGAATTATCCTTGGACGTTCCTCTTTGATTTTCAGTAGTACCTTGTGCATCAAAGGAAGAGGTGGAAATGCATATGCTGTCAGGCCTTTCCAACTGAAGGATACAGGGTCCACTTTCCATGCTAGTGGGTGGCATGTCCTTGTGCAGAATTTTTTGAGCTGGTGATTGAGTGGGGATGCAAATAGGTCTATTTGTGGCATTCCCCATTTCTTTGTGATGGCCTTGAAGATGTCCGGGTGTAGCATCCATTCGTGAGCATCCGAGGTGGTTCTGCTTAACATGTCTGCTAGGGTGTTTTCTTTTCCCGGCACAAATATTGCCTGTAACTGGATGCTGTAGCTCAGAGCCATATTCCAAAGGTCCAGAGTCATTCTGCATAGGGGGTATGAATGAGTGCCTCCCTGTTTGTTGATGTACCACATGACTGTGGTGTTGTCTGTCCTTATCATTAAATGGCCTTCTTTGAGGAATGGTTTGAATTTCTGGATTGCTAGTTTTACTGCCAGCATTTCTTTTTGGTTTATGTGCAGGTGCAGCTGGTCTGGAGTCCACAATCCTTGTATGCACTTGTCCAACATGTGCGCCCCCCAGCCTAGGTCTGAGGCGTCCGTTGTGATGGTTTGGTTTGCTTGAAAGTTGTGGAAGGGCAAGCCTGGGTTTGACTGGCATGCTTGAGCCCACCATAGGAACTCTTGTTTCAGGCATGGGATTAGTGGGATTTCAGTTTCTAAGCTGTGCCTGTGTTGAGACCATAAATTCTTTAGGTACCACTGTAGTTTTCTCATATGCAGTCTGGCATGGGGACCAGGATTATGCATGATGCCATGAAGCCCAAGGCCTGCAGTACCTTTCTTGCTGTTAGTTTGTGCTGCTTTGTTAATGCCAAGAAGTAAAGAGGGAGTTGTGCTTGTTTTTCTGCAGTTAGGAATGCCATTTGTTTTACTGTGTCCAATTCCGCACCCAAGAATGTTCTTGTCTGGGATGGAATCAGTCTTGACTTTTTTAAATTGACTGTGTATCCCAGGGCTTGTAGTAAGCAAATGATTCTTTGTAAATCTGTTGTCAGCTTGCTTTTGTTGTCCGCTTGTAACAGGCAGTTGTCCAGGTATGGATAAATTTGGATTCCCTGTAGCCTGCAATGAGCGATTACTGATGCCAGGCATTTTCTGAATACTCTGGGCACAGTAGATAAGCCAAAGGGCAATGCTGAGAATTGATAATGCTCTGATCCTGCAAGAAATCTGAGGTATCTTCTGCAATTTGGTCGTATGGGGACGTGCAGGTATACCTCCTTGTGATCTAGAGTTACCAGCCAACACTCCTTGCCCAGCATGGGAAGAAGTTGCTGTAGGGTCAGCATTTTGAATTTTGGTACAATGATGTATGTGTTTAAGACGGACAGGTCGAGAATAGGTCTCCAACTTTTCTCTTTTCTTGGTAGTAGGAAGAGTCTGGAGTAGAATCCTTTGCCCTGTTGTGTTATTGGTACTCTTTCCACAGCTCTCATCTTTGTTAATTGAGCTATCTGCTTTAGAGCTTCTGTTTTTTGATTTGGAGGTAGGTTTGGCATTCCTCTTTTTACTGGTAAGGTGTGGAAGTGGAACCTGTAGCCTTGGTCTATGGTTTGCAAAATCCACTTGTCTTTTGTGATATAGTGCCAATTTTTCGAAAATAAGGCTAACTTTCCGCCTAAAGGTGCTGCTATTTGCTCCCTGGTAGGCGGTGTCAGAGTCAAGTCACTGTGATTGTCCTGTTGCAGTGGCAGTGGTTGTGTCTGTGCCTCTGGTTATTGCCTTGCCACTGGCGCCCCTCTATAGGCACCTCCTCTGGATTGATTTCTGCCTCTAGAGCGTCTATTCCTGCCTCTGAGATTTTGAGGAGTCTGGAAAGGACCAATTTTGGCAGGCCAGTTCCTACTAAACCTTGGGAGCTGAACCTGTAAGAAATCCTTAACTGTTTGTACAGATTTTGCCTTCTCTTCCATTTTCTTCATTACTTGCTGAGCAGGTGTACCAAATAGACTGGCCTTATCCATAGGAGCATCTAACAGCTTTGCTTTAACATGATCCGGCAAAACCTGTTCCTTCAACCATGCATGCCTTCTTATCACTGTGCCAGTCATGGCTGATCTAAATGAAGCCTCCAGTGCATCATAGCCACATTTTAAAGAATGGTTACTAACCTGCTGAATGTTATTCACCATTTCTAAAACATATTTCTTATCTAAGGAGTCATCAGAGGACAGCTTCTTAGTTAACTGATCAAGCATAAACTCTTGGTATTGGATCATGTGAAACTGACAGTTTAAAGCTCTAGCTGAGAGAGTAGCAGAGGTATAGGTCGAAGCTACTGCCTTAGGCCCCTGGGATATAGTCTCAGGATCTGCAAGTGGAGCCTTGTATATGTGGTGATGAGTGTCTGGCACCCTGTAAAATCTATCTGGTTTGGCAGGGGCTGGAGGTAAAGTATCAGGAGCAGTGCAAACATCATTAAATGCATCATCCACAACAGGCAGAACTGGAGGTATAGCTAAGGGCCTATGTTGTTGTAAGTTCAGAAAGGTCCTAAGCCTTTTTCTTGAATCTGAGAAATCTTGTCCCTGCCATTGGAATTGTTCTCTCATGGCATGTAAGGTTTCCCCAAAGGAAAATTCCTCTGGTGGAGAGGCAGATGGAATAGATTCTTCAGCATTGGAATCTTCATAAGTAGAAAAAGGAGCCTCTGGCTGATCTGTAATGTCTGAGTCATCCGAAGAATCATCAGAGGACACTGGCTCGGGGGGCTCTGCTCTAGGTCTCTTTTCTGGAGGCTGAGAGGCCCTGTCTGGGTGAGATTGGGATCCCCTAATTAAGGAGATTAAATCCTCTGCCAGAGTAAGCATTTGCGAACTAGAAGTGGGCCTATGTGAGGGGGTCTTAACAGGCACTGATTTAAGTTTTGGCTGCTTTAGCCCTGGCAAAGGCCTTTATAGACATGGCTGCAGGAGGCCTAGCAGCACCACGTGCTGGGGTAGAGACATCCAAAGGGATGGTGTCTGATAATTCACTAGGAACCACAGTAGTAGGCAAAACTTCAGAGGCCGATTCAACTAAGGTAGCAGGAGCCTCAGTAGTAGTTATGGATTCGGCTGAAGATTGACCCGTTTTCTCGGTTTCGGCCGAAACCGAGACACTCGCTTGCTTAACCGTGGTTTCGCCGAAACCGGACCGCGAGTGTCGGTCTTTTTTACGGTTTTAACAATTTGGGTAGTCGGAGGATCCGGCGGCATAATGTACGCAAAATCTGAGCCGAAAACTGTTCAGCAAACTCCGACCGACGCCTAAGCGTTGCCGGTTGAAGGAAGCACAGGCTAAACAGGCTGCTACGTCGTGGTCTGGGCCTAAACAAGGTAGGCAGTAAGAGTGGAAATCTTTATGAGGTATTGGTTTCCCACAAGTTAAACAGTTATTTACTTTTTCTGACATCGGCTGAGGCAAGAAAGAGTCCCCAACGGGGTACTTAGCTTTTTAGAAGTCTTCAAAGTAGTATTCGGTAGTAGTAATCTCTGGATCTGACCGACCGGCACTTGCGAACAGCTTCTGCTTCGGGCGCCACGCGGCAAGAAAGACTGAGGAAAATGGCGTCGGCTGATGCCTTTATACCCGAAGACCAGCAGAGATGACGTCGGGTGAAGTGCGACATCAGCCGAAGCCGGACCTAGACTTTGGAATCCGGCCGACCGAAGGGCTGCCTGACGACAGGACAACCCATTTGTTATGACTGCAGATGCATCCTTGAAGGACATCAGGGTTTTTATAAAGAAATTTGTGAGAGTCAGGGACTCTGTAGTACCTGTCTGGCTTGACTGGAGCAGGGAGCAAAGAATCAGGATTTTAAACTGGATTCAGAGAACACATCATCCACAATATCTAACACTGGTGGAATAGCAAGGGGTCTGTGCTGAGGTAATAAAAGAAAGTCTCTGAGCCTTTTCTTAGATTCTGAGTAATCCTGGCCCTCCCAATGGAAATGCTCCCTCATGGTATGTAAAGTTTCCCCAAAAGAATAATCCTCAGGAGGAGAGGCTGAAGGAATTGATTCTTCAGCATCAGAGACCTCATAGGGGGGTAAAGAGTATCCCTGGTATGAAGACGAATCAGAAGAAATGGAAACCTGGTCAGAGGAATCATAGTCTGTATCCTGCCTAGGCCTTTTATCAGGAGGGGGATGGATACCCCTGATCAGAGTAAGTAAGTCTTCGGCCATTTTGAGCATCTGTTTCTTAGGCATGGAGGCCTGTCCAGGTGAATGCTGTACTTGCTTCTTTGTCTTTAATGGAGTTTTAGACATGGCTGTAGTACTTATGGTAAGCTGTGATGGTCTAAAAACACACTTAGAAGCCGATGCCTGCTCAGCGGCTCCGGACCCATCTGAAGGGTTAGTTTCCGTAGGCCCTACACCTTGAGTATCCAGAGGCCTAGACATCTCCACGTGGAAGTCGGAGGCAGCCTGTAGCTCTGAGGTAGCGGGTGGCAGGGGCTGCGAAAGCGCCTCACTGAGAACCGGCGACTGGGCTAGAAGAGGCTTCGTCAGTTTTGGGCCTCGGATTTCTGTCCTTATCCTTGTCTTTGCATTTTTTGTGTATTCTGGTCGTCGGTTGTTCCGATGGCATGGTATAATTAAACCTTCGGCCAAAGTAATGGTGAGCAAAATCAAACCGTTTAATAGTGCGTTTGTTAAATCTAGCACATAACTGACTAGTAGTGACGTCGTGGCCTGGGCCTAGGCATGAAATACAGTAAGAATGAAAATTCTTATGAGGTATTTGCTTCCCACAAGAAATACAACTATTAACCTTTACTGACATTGGTCTGAGGCAAGAAAATGTTTCCCCCACGGGGTACTTAGCTTTACTGAAGTCTTCGGTTCTGAAATTCGAATTGAAAATCTCAGGACTTGGCCGACCGGCACTTGCAAACTACTTTTGCTTAGGGCACCGCACGGCAAGAAAGCGTCGGCTGCATCTTATATACCCCTTGTGCACTGACGTCAGGGAAGAAGCGTCAGCAACAGATGACGGACCAAGACTTTGGAACTCTGGCCGACTGCGGGACCGCCTTACGGCAGGATAACCCAAGTGTAATGACAGCAGCAGTGAAACACGATGAACATCCATGCATCCTTGCCTAGCATAGGAAGCAGCTGGTGAAGAGTCAGCACTCTGAATTTTGGAATTACCAGAAAGGTGTTTAGAATAGAAAGGTCCAAGATAGGGTGCCATGTATTGCCTTTTCTGGGTACCAGGAAAAGTCTCAAATAGAAACCTTGCCCGTTTTCCTCTTCTGATACCAACTGAATAGCCCCCATGTTTAAGAGAGAGAGAGTACCTGCTTTTGGGCCTCTGCCCACTGCTTTAAGGGTAGATCTGGCCACCCGCTTTGTGTTGGTAACGTGTGGAAATGAAATCTGTATTCTTGGGACAATATTTAAAACCCATTTGTCCTGTTTAATGAATTCCCAGTTTTTGGCTTGCAGACCAATCTTTCCGCCTAAAGGAGCATTCAGTTGGGAAGTGCTTGGAAGTTATATAGGCAAGTCTTTGAGATGGTTTTCCATAGGGGAGAGTCTTACTGCTCTCAGGTTTGGGTGCGGAAACCCCCTGCCTAATCTTCTGTGTCCATTGGGACTGAAAAGTACAGTTTTGTACCTACCATAAATGTAGATGTTCGAGGATCCACATTGCTGCAGTCCTAACTATTGGGTAGTCCGCTGTCCAGTCGGCCCGAATACCAGAGTATATGGCTGACGTCGGTCAGGGCGCATTAGACTGACGTCAGTACGTCAGGGTACTAATGCGCATGACCGACGTCATATCCTCAGTCTTTTCTTGCCCCAGATGTCAGAAGACCCTAAAAAGACAAGGCCCAAAATACCTGCACCAAAAATATGTACAATATATACAAAAATATATACAAAAATACCAGCATATAACCTCACCTACACAACCACCCCTAAACACAGAGGGGAAGGAGGGAGGGTGACTGCAGCAATGTGGATCCTCGAACATCTACATTTATGGTAGGTACAAAACTGTACTATGTTCTTCATTCCACATTGCTGCAGTCCTAACTATTGGGTAGAATCCCAAAGCAGAGGTAAGGGAGGCTGGCAAATCATAAAGAAGCAGGAGCTGACAACATGCCTTGCAAAATAGCTGTGGCAAAACCAGCCCTAGACTTAGAGTAGAGAGGAAGGTGATAATGCTTAGAGAAAGTATGCACTGAACTCCAAGTAGCTGCCTCCAAAATATCCTTAGTTGCCACCCCCCTTAGAAATGCTGTTGAAGTGGCAGTAGCCCTAGAGGAATGAGGCCTAATCCCAGCTGGAATCTCCTTGCCATGATGGGAATAACAAAATGCAATGCAAAACCCAATCCACCTAGAAATAGTTTGTTTTGACACAGGCTTGCCCTCAACTCAAAGCAAAAGAAACAAACAACTGCTGAGACGGCCTAAAATTCTTAGTCCTGCTTAAATAATAACGCAATTGCCTGTGTACATCTAAAGTGTGCAAAATCTTTTCCCCTTTATTTTGGGGGTCAGCATAAAAAGTAGGCAAATGAATAGTTTGGTTTAAAGCCACACTAGAAACCACCTTAGGCATAAAGGAAGGATTAGTACGTAATGATACCCTATCCTTATGGAAAATCAAAAGGGCTCTACTGCCATAAGGGCCTGCAACTCAGACACCCTTCTTGCAGAAGTAATAGCCAACAGAAAAGCAGTCTTCCATGACAAGTATTTCAATTCAGCAGTAGCCGCAGGCTCAAAAGGTTGTAGAGTAAGTTTTTCCAACACAAAATTGAGATCCCAAGCAGGAGTAGGAGCTCTACGGGGGTCTTATATTCTTTGCCCTCTAAGAAACTGCTTGAACAAAGGATGAAAACAATGGTGGGTCACAATCATAGTGAGCTGAAATTGCTGCAGCATGAATCTTAATGGAAGAGAAGGACAAACCTTTGTCCAATAACTCAGTAAGATATTGAAGAGCCACACTCAAATTAGGCTCAGAAATCTCCAAATTCTTTGCTGTACTCCAAAATAAAATCTCTTCCATTTTTCACACTTTCCTTGTACTAGGTCTTCTAGCTTCCATAATCACATTTAAAACTTGTTGAGGAAGTTGAGACCTGCTGTGTTTCAACATAGAATATGCCAGGCTGTTAGATGAAGAGAGTGAAGCTTGACATTGAGCAGATGACCGTCCTTCTGAGACAACAGATGTGGAATCAAAGGTAAAGGCCATGGAGGCTTCCTTACCAGACTCCTTAGTAGTGGATACCAGTGTTGCCGAGGCCAATCTGGAGCTATTAAAATCATCCTTGGCTTGTCCTGTCTGACCTTTAAGAGCACCTTTGGAAGAAGAGGCAGAGGTGGAAAGGCATACACATGAAGATTTTTCCAACTGAAAGACAGAGCATCCACTTTCCAAGCTGTGTGATGAAACCCCTTTGTGCAAAACTTTGGCAGCTGGTGGTTTAGTGGAGAAGCGAACAGATCTATGTCTGGAGTTCCCCATGACACTGTCAATTTCTGAAATACATGAAGATCCAGTTTCCACTCGTGGGGATCCATGATTTGTCTGCTTAACACATCTGCTAAGGAGTTCTGTGCTCGGCAGAAACCTTGCCTGAAGAGTTAGTTGCAAGCTGAGCGCAGTCTCCCATAAAATCATTGCTTGCCTGCATAGAGGATAAGAATGTGTTCCCCTTGTTTGTTGATGTACCACATGACAGTTGTGTTGTCTGTTAGAATCAACACCTGCCCTGGAAGAAGTAACTCCTTGAAAGCCATTAATGCAAACTGGACTGCTAACATCTCCTTCATGTTGATATGTAGATGCTGTAGTCTGGCAGGCCACTTGTCTTGTATCCACTTTCCATTTAGATGAGCTCCCAAGCAATGTCCGAGGCATATGTCGTTAAAATCTGACTCGCCTCTGGCCGGGTCACAGAGAGTCCCTTGTTTAGGTGACATTCCTGAGCCCACCACAAAAATTATTTTTGAAGGCAAGGTATTATTTGAATGACAGTGTCCAAATCCTGGCAGTGCTGTGTCCATACATTTTGAGATACCATTGCAGCTTCCTCATATGCAGTTTGGCATTGGGAAGCACCAGAATACAAGATGCCATGAACCCTAATGCTTGAAGGACTGTCCTTGCAGTCAGCACGGACTGATGAGATAGTTGATGGAAGTAAAGGGATAGACTCTTTTGTTTGTCCGGGGTTAAAAAGGCCATCTGGGCTGCTGTATTCAGTCTCACACCCAGAAAGCACATGTCTTGAGAGGGTACTAGACTGGACTTTATTTCGTTCACAGAATACCCTCGGCATCTTAGCACTGCTATAACATATTCCAGATGCTGTAGAAGGTCTTCCTTTTCTTGAGCCAGAATCAGGCAGTCGTCCAAGTACTGATAGATTTGAATTCCTTTTAGCCTGAAGTAAGCTATCACTGGAGCCAGAACCTTTGTGAATACTCTGGCAGTAGATAAGCCAAAGGGCAATGCAGAGAACTGATAATGAGAATTTCCAGCTCGAAAACGCAGATACTTCCTGCAACTTAGTCTTATAGGCACATGAAGGTAAGCTTCCTTGAGATCTAAAGTTACCATCCAGTGATCTTTGCCCAGCAGAGGTAAAAGCTGTTGTAACGTCAACATCTTGAACTTGGGAATGTCCAGATAAGTGTTGAGGATAGATAAATCCAAAATTGGTCTCCACGTGTTCCCCTTCTTTGGTACTAGGAACAGGCGAGAATAAAATCCTAGGCCCCTTTCTGATACAGGGACTGGCTGAATGGCCCCTATTTGGAGCAACAGAGAAATTTGCTTGTGAGCCTCTTTCCTTTGTGGAGGAGGAGCGCCTGGCATGCCTTTGAAAGGGGGTAATGTATGGAAATAAAACCTGTAACCGTGGTGAATGATATCCAACACCCATCTGTCTTGAGTAATTAAATCCCAATTTTCTTTGAAAGAGACAGTCTTCCTCCCAAAGGAGCTGCCAGGCGAGAATCTACTGGCAGCTGAAAAGGCAGGTCATTGGGTCTGTTTGAAAGGACTGACCCTGCCCTCACCAGAAGTCGGAGCAGGTGAACTCCTGTTCTAGGCCTAAAAGAACCTTGAGCTCTGCCCCTACCACGTCTAGACCTACCCCTAGACTGGGAATCATAAGCAGGATATGTCCATCCCTTAGTAGGCCAATTTCTACTAAACTTCGTGGCTGCACCTGCAAAAATCTTTAACAGTTTGCATAGACTTAGCTTTGTCCTCCATTTTCTTTAAAACTGCTTCCACAGGCGAACCAAACAACACATCAGACTGTAAAGGAGCATCCAAAATCCTTGTCTTAACATGCTCAGCTAAATTCTGATCCCTCAACCAGGCATGCCTGCGAAGAACAGAACTAGTGGCAGCCACCCTCGAGGAGGCCTGTACAGCATCAAAACCACATTGCAAAGAATGCTTACCCACTTGTTCAGACACATGAACTAAATCCAGCAACTCTTTACACTCAATACCTTCCGCCAAAGCATCCACCTTAGATTTCAGTTGTGAAAGGAGATAATTTTGATATTTTAGCATGTGAAACTGACAATTCAACGCCCTCATGGCTAAAGTGGACGAAGTATACACTTTCTTTCCCCATCTATCCAAAGCCCTTGCCACTAGCAGTGGGAACAGGGTTTTTAACCACAGAGGCCCTAACACCTTTAGGTCCCTGAGAAACAGTTTCGGGTCTGCCCTAGGACTCTTAAAAGATACTTATGAGCTTCAGGCACCCTATAGTACCTATCAGGTTTAACAGGAGCAGGAGGCAAAGAATCAGGGTTCAGGGAAGCCTCTGCAAAACATCTTCCACCACATTCAACACAGGAGGTATAGCTAAGGGCCTATGCTGGGGTAAAAACAAGATTTGCCTAAGCCTTTTCCTGGAATCAGAGTAATCCTGGCCTTCCCATTTAAAGTGCTCCCTCATGGAATGCAGAGTCTCTGAAAATGAGAAATCCTCAGGAGGAGAAGCTGTAGGAGTGGAATCATCCACATCAGAATCAGAATAAGGAGGGTACTCCTGCAAATCTTCCATGAAGACTCAGAAGCCTCTGAACACTGTTCAAAACTATCACACTCAGGTTCCACCCTAGGTCTCTTATCAGGAGGGGGCATAGTACCTCTAATCATAGTAATCAAATCTTCTGCCATTTTAAGCATATGTTTCTAAGGCACAGTACCTGTAGTGCTAGGAGAAGCCCCACTGAAGCTAAACTTGGCCTACCTCTCAAAGAAGTTTTGGAAACAGAAGGAGAGGCTCTAACTACCTTAGGAAGAGAGGAAGAACAGTTACCTGAGAAGCCCCTCAGCCTGGCCTACCTCCTGAGAAGGCACATCCTGTAACAGTAAAGTCTCTGCCTGAGACTCCAAAGAAACTCCTGGCAAAACCTCTGGCTCCACTGAGCCTTCTAAAGAACCGGCGTCCGGGACTGCCGGTTCATCAACCCTAGGCTTCGGTGTTTTGTCCTTGCGCTTTTTGAAGCGGCCGGAGCATCCGACGGCATTTTATAATTGCAACGCTTCCCAAACACTAACCTGGCACAGTCTAACCTTCTCTTAATAGTGCGTTTGTTAAACCTAGCACAAGAGCGGCATCCAACAACGTCGTGCTCAGGCCCTAAACAAGGTATACACAAGGTATGGTAATCCCTATGAGGTATCTGTTTCCCACAAGAAATACAGTTTTCACTTTTTCTGACATCCGGTTAAATACTGAGGCAAGAAAAACCAAAATGTTTACTTAGCCAACTCTGATTCGGTCTGAAACTCCGACTTCAGAAAATTTCAGAACGCCAACCTGCACTCGCAAAACTGCTTCTGCATCGGACCATGCGGCAAAAAAGACTGAGGATATGACGTCGGTCATGCGCCTTAGTACCCTGACGTACTGACGTCAGTCTAATGCGCCCTGACCGACGATACTCTGGTATTCGGGCCGACTGGACAGCGGACTACCCAATAGTTAGGACTGCAGCAATGTGGAATGAAGAACATCCAGGGGATTCTGCTGTTGTCTGGGTTTGGCTTGAGAAGACCTGGAGGGGGCTGGAAAGGACCAATTTTTTGAGGGCCAGTGCCTACTAAATCTTGCAGGCTGAACTTGCAAGAAATCTGTAACAGTCTGCATAGATTTAGCTTTATCTTCCATCTTTTTAAAAACTTCCTCAGCCCTGTTGCCAAACAGGCGGTCCTGATTTAAGGGAGCATCCAACAACTTAGCTTTAACATGATCAGGCAAAGATTGCTCCTTAAGCCAAGCATGCCTTCTGAGCACAGACCCAGTAACAGCAGCCCTGCAAGAGGTCTCTATTAAATCAAATCCACATTGCGAAGTATGTTTTCAACCTGTTCAGCAGAATGGATTAAATCCTGTAAATCTTTATTTTCAGCGCAGTCAGGAATTAACCTTTTTCTGTTTAAGCAATCCAGTAACATGTTGTTGATACTTTAACATATGAAACTGGCGGTTTAAAGCCCTAATAGCCAAGGCTGCAAAAGTGCAAATTTTCTTACCCCATCTATCCAGCGCCCTGGAGACTATCAGAGGGGGGTAGGATTTTTAGCAGTAGAAGCCTTAATGCCTTTGGGTCCCTGTGAAATAGTCTCTGGATCCGCAATAGGATTTTTAAAAAGGACCTTGTGAGAATCCGGAACCCTGTAATATCTGTCAGGTTTGCTGTGAGCAGGAGGCAAAGCAACAGGGGCCAAACTAGATTCTGAAAAGGCATCAACAACGTCTAGTACAGGAGATATAGCTAAAGCCATATGCTGAAGCAGGAGTAAGAAATCCCTAAGCCTCTTTTTTGAATCAGAAAAATCCTGGCTTTCCCAGTGGAAATGCTCCATTAGAGTATGTAAGTTTTCACCAAAAGAAAAATCCTCTGGTGGGGAAGCAGAGGGAATAGAGTCCTCTGCATCAGAATCCTCATAAGTAGATAAGGGCAAATCCAGATCATCAGAAGAATCAGAAAAATCAGAATCTTGTTTAGAAGATTCATAAACAACTTCAGTCCTAGGTCTCTTAGAAGGGGGAGGTTGGCTTCCCCTGATTAAAGTTATAAGATCTTCAGCCATTCTTAGCATTTGCTTTTTAGGTATAGATGCCTGAGCATGCAGCTTGGGCGTCGGTTTCTTAGGCATAGTTCGAGATTTTGGCCTAAATGAAGAAGGAGGCATCTGTTTAATATGCAAGTCCATAGCCTGAATACACCCTCAGAAGCCTTTACTTGCGCAGCGGCTCCGGACCTATTAAAGGTAGAGACATCCGCAGGTTCCACAGCTGAAGTATCTCATGGCATACTGGACTCGGAATGGGTCTCTACGCCTGCGAGTCAGAAGTAGCAGGTATCAGGGGCTGCGAAAGCGCCTCACTGAGTACCGGCGAACTGGCGACTGGCTTAGGAGAAGCGTCGTCGGCAGGTTTGGACCTCAGCGGCCTGTCTCTGTCTATATCTGAGTTTTTTTGGAATCCCGGTAGTCTGATGGCAAACCGACAATACTGGATAATTAAACCAAGAACTGAAATATTTAGAAGCAAAAATATACTGACGACAGAGAGTGCGCTGTTTAAATAAAGCACAAAACAGACAGCAAGGTACTTTGTGGTCAGGGCCTAGGCAAGGAACACAGTACGAATGAAAATCTTTGTGAGGTATTTGCTTTCCACAAGTAATGCAATTATTAACTTTTACTGACATCGGTAAGGAGCAAGAAAAAGTTTCCCCAATGGAGTACTTAGCTTTAGTTGAAGACTTTGGTTCTGAAACTTGAAAACAAAAATTTCAGGAGTCGGCCGACCGGCACTTGCGAACTGCTTCTGCTACCGCACGGCAAGAAAGACTGATGGAATGGCATTGCCTGCACATTTTATACCCCTGATGTCATGGAAGAAAGGACAGCAAACGACACAGGACCCAAGACTTTGTTAATAAGGCCGACTGAGGGCTACTGCAAGCAGATGACCCAAATGTAATGATTGCAACAGTGAAACACTAAGAACATCATGATCAAATGAGTGTGCGCTGCCCACATAAGTACCCAGGCTTCTTATGATTATGTCTCCATCTGAAGAGTAATACCATTTATAATATACAAGATGTATGCAGCTTTTTTGCTGATTATCAATACGGATGCAATATCCTTACACCTTTATTCTGTGGGTTAAGACAGAAAAATGGTAGGGAACTTCTGGTATGGCAAAAAAAATCTCACAGGCTACTCTCACTTTCAGTTATGCACTGTCCAAATTCCAGGGTTAGGTGATGATAGACACAATATGGTGGTGCCCAGAAAGCTGTGAAATCAGAAAGAATATGCTCAAATATGGCTAATTCCCATGGATAAAGAATCAGAATGCAACAGGGATCTGTAAAATGAGCAGAGAGTTCTACCCATTTTGGGTTAAGAATGCAAGCCTCTGTGACACAGGCAGCCAATCAAGAGGGCTCACAGGGAGGAGTCTCTGCTGGGAAAAATCTGCGGTATACCCACTTTAAAAGGTTTAAAGTCAAAAATGAAATCTATTAAAACAGAAAGTGGAGGTTGTCACAACACAGCATTCAGCAGAAGATGGTTCCCAACCCATACTACAAAACATACTTATGATTACGTCATCTGGCAAATGAGCTCCATCAGTAAACTGTGAGAACAAGTCGAGTGAAATCTGCCCATGGTCCTAAACATACAATGCATGCATTATAAAGGCAGAGAGAACAAAGTTACAAGTGCAAAATATGTAGCAAATGTGTACAACTTTTTATTAAACAATGAAAAATCTAACCTAATTTGTGTTCATCATTAGCACCCCTCTGTCGAAGACGTTGTATCAATTCCAGTTTGGCAAGATATGGTCCTCTTAGCTTCCGAAATCCCTTTGACTCTTCATTTATAATCCTATCCTCTATAAATTTAGCAGCTTCTTCTACAGAATAATCCACAACTCCTTCAACAGAGCTACAAATTAAAGAAAACATGGAAGTATTAGTGAAAGTTCACAGTATTCACTACTTAAGCAAAGGGAGTTCCAAATTTTAATATGCCTTAACAGTCAACTCAATACATAAACCAAACTTTTGTAAGCTCCATGGACAGTCTTAAACAAAGGCTCAACATAATTATAAACCACCAAGACTGAGACAAAAAATTAATCCCATAAAAACAATAATGTCCTCCTTATAATGTTCTAAGGAAGAAAGTGCTTAAAAAGAAGTTATGTACTCACCATAACGTTCCATCTGAGTAGGTACTTCATTTGTCTGCAACCTGTGGGTATCGGATCCGAGCCGGCAGCTTTCCAAGCTACAAGATCCGAGCTCCTAGCTCCTCCCCCTACCCATAATCCCCTGCTATGTGCTACATTACCTCAGATCGAATTTGTTGCCTCTTACACAACTCCTACCTTCGATAGAGGAAGTAACACCAGATAAACTGTCCTAAAGCAGAACAAGAACTCTTTGGTGATAAGGAATCCTGAAAGGTTCGAGGGAAGGCAGGGGGGGGTCGGTTGCAGCCAAATGAAGCACCTACTCAGATGGAACGTTATGGTGAATACATAACTTCTTTATCTGAAGTAGTTACTTCATTTGCTCTGCAACCTGTGGGACAGAGTCTCCAGCTACCTAGGGAGAAACCCTGGGCGGCCTATGGAAGGATATTCCGAAGCACTGCAGAGCCAAAAGAAGCCCTACCTCTCGATACCATATCCAAACTATAATGAGAAATAAACGTATGTGAAGAGGACCAGGTAGCTGCAGAGCATATGTCATCCAAGGGGATCCTAGACCAGAAGGCTGCAGAGGTGGCCACAGCCCTCGTAGAGTGAGCTAATTCCGTAGGAACCGGTTTGCCTGCAGATAAGTACCCGTGGACTATGCATTGACAAATCCAATTTGCTACAGTCACTTTGGAAATGGCCTTACCCATGGCCGATTTAGCAAATGACACAAACAACTGGTCCGACTTGCGAAAATCCTTAGTCCTGTACAGGTAGAAACGCAGTTGTCTGTGCACGTCCAATTTATGCAATGTGTATTCTCCTTTATTCTGAAAGTTTGGGAAGAACACGGGTAAGTTTATTGATTGATTGATATTAGACTCCGAAGCCACCTTAGGTAAGAACGACGGATTAGTCCTGAGGAACACTCTATCCTTATGAAAAATGAGATAAGGATGCTTCATACATAAGGCTTGAAGTTCTGACACCCTTTTGGCTGAAGTAATGGCCAACAAAAAGGCTGTTTTCCAGGACAAGAACTTTAATGGAATTGAAGCCGCGGGTTCAAAGGTTGGGCCTGTCAAGGCTTGTAAGACTAAGGCCAAATCCCATGGAGGCACCACCACTTTCACCAGAGGCTTCAAGAGGAAAAGCCCGTGAAGGTTTTACATAATTTTGTAGAAGCCAAAGATCCTAGTCCGTCTCCCACATGGAAATGGGAGATGGCTGCCAATTGCACCTTAACTGTTGAAGCACTTGCTCCTTGTCGGAATATCAGAGACAGGAAGTCTAGAATACTAGGAATAGGAACTGTAAATGGATCCAGGCCTCTATCTTTAGCCCAGACAGAGAAACGTTTCCATTTGCTGTAGTAAATCTTCCTAGTAGTCGGCTTATGTGCTGCAACTAGAATGGCCTTAACAGGAGATGAGATACCGGGAGTCCTAGCCATCAATGGAACTGGAGCAACCAAGCCGCAAGCTTGAGGTTCACCAGGTTTGGGGGTTGTAATCCTGCCGGATGTGAAATCAGGTCCGGAATGGGATCCAGTATCCATGGCGGAGATACACTGCGAGACTGCAGGTACGGGAACCAGATCTGGCGAGGAGAAAATGGGGCTATGAGGATAACTCTGCTCACCAACCGAAGGGCTTTCTGTATGAACTTGGTCATGAGCGGAAGGGGTGGATAGGCATAAAGTAGACCAGACGGCCAAGCATGGACTACACCGTCTCTGGGATTCTCCCCTTCGGGGGGAAGTATTGCGAAGTACTCGCTGCATTTTGTGTTTAAGGGAGAAGCAAAAAAGATCGCAGCAAGGCCAACCCCATTTGCAGAAGATCTGCTTCGCAACTGATGGATTGAGAGACCACTCGTACGGAGTGAGAATCACTCTGCTCAGTTTGTCCGCCAAAATGTTGGACCGACCCGGAATGTGCATTGCTACCAGAAAGCGGTTGGTGGATATCGCCCATTCCCACACTCTCATAGCCTCCCGGCAAAGTGGGTAGGACCTGGTTCCTCCTTGCTTATGTACCAGACAACTGACATGTTGTCTGTCTGGATTGCAATAGTCCCCAGAGGTAGAAGGTTGTGGAGAGCTTGCAACACTAGAAGCACCGCCCTCATCTCTAGGACACTGATATGCAAAGCGGTCTCCAGGGGAGTCCACGTGCCTTGGACGGTTCTGCCCGAACAATGCCCCCCCCCACCCGAGGCGAGAAGCGTCCGTGGTCAGCATGGCTTGGGGGGGGGGGAGGGACAACAAAAGGTCTCCCTTCCTTCAGCTCTGGAGCGTGGAGCCACCAAAGAAGGGAGTGCCTGCAAACTCTGCTGAGAGAAATCGGAGTATTCAACGGATGGAGTAGCAGGGACCACTGAACTTGAAGGGTCCACTGCAGAATCCTCATTCGCAGACGCGCGTGAAGGGCGAGACTGATCTCTGCTGCCATAGATCCTAGTGCCCTCAGAATTAATTCCGCCTCCGGAGCCGGGCTTTGAAGAAGAATTAGCACCTGACACGACAAGCTGTTTATCCTGTCCATAGTTAGCATAGCTCGAGAAATGCGGGTATCTAACTTGGCCCCTATGAACTCCAGGACCTGTACAGGGCAAAGAAAGGATTTCTGGAGGTTTACAGAGATGCCTAAGCTCTGGGCAAGGGTCAGAGCATAATCTCTTGCCAGGCAGAGCCGATGCCTGTTGGTGGCGGTAAGGAGCCAGTCGTCTAGGTACGGGAAGACCTGAATGCCCTGAAGTCTCAGGTGGGCTGCTACCACTGCCATGACCTTGGTGAACACCCTGTGGGCTGAGGTGAGGCTGAACGGGAGAACCCTGAACTGGTAATGACTGGCTCCCAGCCGGAAGCGGAGAAACCTTCTGGATCGGCTGTCCATCAAGATGTGGTAGTACGCATCCTTGAGGTCTATCGAGCACATCCAGTCGTTCTGCCGCAGAAGGGGGAGAATAGATTGGAGGGTGACCATCCGGAATTTTTCTTTGGGAATGAACAGGTTCAAAGCGGAGAGGTCTAGAATGGGTCTTGGGTCCCCTGTCTTTTTTGGCACTAAAAAGAACCTGGAGTAATAACCCGATCCAGACTGGTCTTGGGGGACGGGCTGGATGGCTCTTTTCTAGCAACTTCAGGATTTCTGAAGCTGCTGCCTCCCTTCGATCGGGTGGAACATCGGGGAGGTGTCTGGTCGAGGGAGGGTGGTTTATGAAGGGGATGGTATAACCTCTGGATATGATGCGGAGCACCCATCGATCTGTCGTAATGGACTCCCAAGTTTAACAGGTGCTCCGACAACCACCCCCCGACTGCCTCCAGAGAGGGACAGCCGGGTAAGCCCTCAGGGCTGCTGCGCGGGTCTATCCGGGAAGGGTTCCCTGGACCCAAAGTTACGTGGTCCCCCCTCTGCCTCTGGGCCGGCGTCCTCCTTGTCCTCCTCTGCCTCAAGAGGACGAGGGGTCCGAAGCCGGATGGGATTGCTGGGACTTACGGAACCACAGCTTCTTTTGTCCCCTCTGATTCCTAGAAAAGGATCGTTGGGGATTGGAGAAGCGGACCCCGATGGCAGACAGCATCTTCCCATCCTTCTCGCTTTAGACAAGTGTCTCGCGAACGGTCTTGCCGAAGAGTGAAGATCCATCAAAGGGTGCATTCGCGAAGGACGCCTTGAAGGGATCCGCGAAATCGCAAAGACGGAGCCAGGAGTGACATCGCAAGACGACCCCGGCTCCGCTGGCCTTAGCGGCTCCCTCCGTGGCATGGCAGAGTAGACGCATGGATGTGTTAGAGATGGATTTCAGAGTGGCCATACGAGTCGAGAAAACTTTTGTCTTCGACCGACATGGACTCCGGGGGGGCTGCAGCGTATTCCTTAATTAAGTCTCTTTGCAGCCCAATGGTATGTGCCATATAATTCAGCGCCCTTACAGAAAAGGTCGCTGAACTAAACATCTGCTTCCCAATGCAGTCCAGTGCCCGAGATTCCTTATCTGGCGGGTGAACCGAAGAACTCTCCTGTGCGAGTTCTCTCTTGGTGGCAGCCGCCACCAGCATGGCATCCACGGGGGTTCCCTTGGCCCAAGACCATCTATAAACTGGGGGGCTAAGGATCTTGTCTGGTCGCTTCGGGATAGACTCCACGGTGTTGGGCGCCTTCCACGCCCCGGTAGTAATGAGGTCTACCAGGGGGTCAGCCAGAGGGGACACCCAGGAGGTAGAAGGGCCTGCCTCAAACGCATCCAGGAACACGGATTCACCCGCGGAAGGTTTTTGGACAGACCACCCCCCTCTCATACGCAACATTTCCATGATGTCTCCAAAGGAGACATCCTCGGGGGGGTGACCTTGGGGATCCTTCCCCTTCATCTAAATCAGTGTTGGTTGTAGCGGACTCGGGGGAGTCCAGGTGCCTCCTCTTGCACCGACGTTTTCGTGGGACATCCTCGGTGGAACTGTCCGAAGAGGGCTCGTCAACGGGGCCTGCTCCTCTAAGGGAACCAACTGGAGGGATTGAGCAGGCTGTCCCGATGGTCGGATGATGGAGGATAGACCCACATGCAGTGGGGGTACGGGAGGATCCGACGCCCGAACCGGGGAGCTGGAGGTCCTCGACAGTACCCTCTCCACAACCTCAAAAGCCAAAGGAGAGCTACTCTCGCCAGGCTCCGAGAGCGATCTCCTCGACTTCGAAGTAGGGATCGGGGTCAGAGCCGAGAGAGAGGTGTGCTCCGAACCCAATGGAGCCGAAGACATACCAGCTCCCCCGGATCCGATGCTCAGCCTTCGGCCCCGAGAGCTCGGATCCAACAGACTCGAAGGCACAGTCTGCGTCGAAGCGACCGGAGCTATCGGCGCCGACGAATCCCGGTTCCGATAGGAACCGGATCCGATAACTCCGAGACCCGAAAACGGGTCGGAGAAGGAGTAATCGGAGCAAATATGGGGGCCCCCCAGAGGGGGGGCAAGAGCACCCCCATCTGCATTTGGGTCTGGATGAATCGGCGCATCATCCGATCCATATCTGCTTCAGTGAGGCTTCTGGCTGATCTTGAAGAAGTCGTAGAGGCGGGCTGGGAGGGTCGCCTCGAGGGAGACCGATCCTCCTCCTCCAGTTCCGGAGAAAAACGAGGTGAACGGAGTCGAGAGGGGGAGGATCCGTAGCCCCTCGAGGGAGACCTAGCCAGCTTAGACGGCGGGGCTGAGGGTTGAGTCTCAGCCCGCCTTTTGTGGGACTTATGTCCCTTGTCCTTGTGTCTTTTCTCCACCGTAGTGGAAGTACCTGAATCCCCCGAACTCAAAACCAAAGAGGGAGGTTGAGTCCCAGGTTGAGTAGGGGGCACGAGGGCTGTCGAGACAACCTGTGCCTGAGAGGGGGAGGAAGAAGAAGTTGATTCCTGAGGCAACAAGCCCACCAGGATCAGCTTGTTCTTCCTGTCCCTAATAGCTCGGGGATTAAAGGCCGCACAGATTGTGCAGGCCAATGACAAGTGGGCCGCCCCCAAGCATAAAACGCACTGAGTGTGGCCATCCGCCAGCGAAAGCTTATGGCCACACTCAGTACATTTTGAGAACACCGCCTTAGGCCCTTCAGCCATAACACCACTCACACCAAAACACACCCAAACACTAAGAGAGGGGGGGGGGGTGAAAGGCGGGAACTAACAGAAAACTAGTTAGAAAGGGGAACAAAGGTATCTAACTACACTATCGATAACTAACCCAGAAAAAACTACACACACTCACACAAGAAAAAGATTTTTTTTTTATTTGTTTATTATTTTTTTTTTTTTACAGAATAAAGAAAAAGGTTCAATCTCACCAAAAAGCCAAGGAGCTCTTCAAAAGTAGCTGCTTCAGCCGCGGCAAAAAACGATCTGAGGTAATGTAGCACATAGCAAGGGATTATGGGTAGGGGAGGAGCTAGGAGCTCGGATCTTGTAGCTTGGAAAGCTGCCGGCTCGGATCCGAGATCGGATCAGATACCCACAGGTTGCAGAGCAAATGAAGTAACTACTTCAGATCAAAAATTTCAGGTAGCGGCCGACAGGCACTTGCAAACTACTTCAGCTTCAGGCTCCTCCACGGCAAGAAAGAATGATGTAATGGCATCGGCTGCATGTTTTATATCTGACATCATGGAAGAGGCGATAGCATCTAACGCAGAAATCCCAAGACTCTAGTATTCGGGCCAAATGAGGGCTACCTGCAGGCAGATAACCAAAGTGTGATGACTGCAACAACAAACACCAACAACATCAGAATACATATTTCTTTTAATAGCTTGGAGATGTTTTCTGAAACCATTCAAGTGTTTTCTCACTCTGGGAGAGCAATAAGGTTAAGACAAAACAAGACAGCGTGAAGTAAATAACAGGCTGTACCATGCATCTTAGTATGAATAACCCAAGTCTGTGAGCGTGGCTGTCAGTTTGGGACAGCTGCTCCTGTTGAGAAGGTAAAACTTCAGTACTTGAAGATGTGTTACTACTAAGTTAATAGGTCTTTGGGGTGTATTTTTTTTTTGGAGGGCTTTCAATAAAACAAAATGTTTTGTAAGATGTGACACAGGCTCAAATGGATGACAAGGAAAGTGCAGTTGTGTACACTTACCATAAATGTAGATGTTCGAGTGTATTCACTGTTGCACTCATCACATTTGGGTTATCTGCTTGCAGTAGCCCTCAGTCGGCCTAATTATCCAAGTCTTGGGTCTTGCGTCGGTTGCTGTCTCATCTTCCATGATGTCAGGTAGTCAGGGGTATAAAGCATGCAGCCAATGCCATTACATCAGTTTTTCATGCCCCAGATGTCAGGTGCCCCCCCTAATGGGAAGCAATTAAATATATATACAAGGTTACACCTTCAAAAAAAAACGCAAATACACCAAAAGGCTTTAAGCATAGTAAAAAAAGGAATAAAAGTATAGTCAAAAGAAGTCAGGGGGCTGGAGGGAGGGTAACCAGGACTGCAACAGTGGATACACTTGAACATCTACATTTATGGTAAGTGTACACAACTATACTATGTTATTCGTGTTTCACTGCAGTCATCACATTTGGTAAAATTCCCAAAGCTAAGGATGGGAAGAGGAAATTAGATAGCATTAGGATCAGCTACAAGGCCCTGCAAGACTGCAGTGGCAAAGCCAGCTCTAGAATTAGAGAAAATTGGCAAATGGTAATGCTTGGTGAAAGTAGGTACAGAACGTCAGGTAGCAGCTTCTAGGATGTCCCTGGTAGGGACACCTCTGAGAAAGGCTGTAGAGGTAGATGCAGCCCTGGTTGAATGTGGTCTTATCCCCTGTGGGATAGGTTTTCTACGGTGCTTATAGCAGAAATTAATGCAATGGCCTATCCATTTAGAAATTGTTTGCTTTGAAATGGCCTTCCTTTCTGCCCCTGCAGCAAATGCCACAAGCAGCTGTTCAGACTTCCTGAGAGGTTTAGTCCTGTCCAAGTAAAATATAAGCCGTCTGTGCACATCTAAGGAGTGCAGTACAACTTCCCCTTTGTTTTGTGGATTAGAAAAGAAGGTTGGCAAATGAATGGACTGATTAAGAGCCACACTGGATACTACCTAGGGCATGATGAAGGGACTGGTCCTGAGGGACACCCTGTCCGCATGAAAGATGATGAAAGGTTCCACTGCCATAAGGGCCTGTAATTCAGACACCCTTCTTGCTGAAGTGATGGCTAAAAGGAAGGCTGTTTTCCAAGAAAGGAATTTCAACTCTGCACTTGCAGCTGGCTCAAAAAGAGGTAGAGTGAGGTTTGCCAATACAAAGTGAAGGTCCCAGGCTGGAGTAGGGGCTTCTCCTGGGTGGTCTTAAGTTTTTGGCCCCTCTGAGGAACTGCTTGAGGAGTGAATGAGAGAACAGGGTTGGTTCTGTGTTGTAATGAGCTGAAATGGCTGAGGCATGATTTTTGATGAAGGAAAGGGAAAGGCCCTTGTGAAGCATCTCAGTTAAGTATTGAAGAATCTGATGTAAATTGGGTGCTGCTGTGCTCATCTCCAGAGTCTGGTTCCAGGAACAGAATCTTTTCCATTTTTCAGCATAAGATTTTCTAGTACTAGGCCTCCTTGCCTCCAGAATGACATCCAACACTTGTTTACTGAGGGATGGTAACGGAGAGATCAGGTAATTAGCCAGGCTGCCAGGTTCAGGGTTTGAAGCTGAGGGTGCAGAATCTGGCCCTCCTGCTGGGACAGCAGGGTAGGGGTCTGAGGCAGGTGCCATGGTGCCAGCAGTGACACTGCGCAAGAGGGGGTACAAGTGTTGGAGTGGCCAGTCTGCTGCAATCAGTATTGCCCTTGGTTTGTCCTGTTTGATTTTTAGTAGTACCTTGGAGAGGAGACGCAGATGAGTTAAGGCAAAAACTGATAGATTTTTCCAGGTGAAGTGCAGGGCATCCACTTTCCAAGCTTGTTTGTGGGGAGTCCTTGTGCAGAATTTGTCCAGTTAGTAGTTCTGGGGGGAGGCAAACAGGTCTATCTTTGGACTCCCCCATTTATCAACATGTTGAAAGTACAGTTTTGTACCTACCATAAATGTAGATGTCCGACAGATATGCAACTGCAGTCATAACATATGGGTTGTCCTGCCTCAGGCAGCCCTCGGTCGGCCAGATTCCAAAGTCTGGGTCTGGCGTCGGCTGGTGTCGCCTCCTCCGGCCAGAACGGCTGGAGTATAAAGGCATCGGCCGACGCCATCTTCTTCAGTGTTTCTTGCCCCAGATGCCAGGTGCCCTCCTAGGAAGGCTAAATTTGGTGAATGGATAAACAATTCCAGACATGCACAACAGTAATAAACAGATACACCACAGGAGATACCCTCAGCTAATATGAATAGGGGTAGTGGACCCATAAAGAAGGTTGCAGAGGGGTAGGAGGGTGGGAAAATCCAACTACAGTTGCATATCTATCGGACATCTACATTTATGGTAGGTACAAAACTGTACTATGTCCTTCAAGAATCCAACTGCAGTCATAACATATGGGTTGAATACCATAGCCACGCTGGGGGTGGTTGGAACTAAGAAAGTGATGGTGTAGCTAAAATGCCCTGCAGGACTGCCGAAGCAAAGCCTGCTCGGGATCTGGAATATAAAGGCAGGTTGTAGTGCTTGGTAAATGTATGCACTGAGCTCCATGTAGCAGCCTCTAGAATGTCCTTTGTAGCCACTCCTCTTAGGAAAGCTGTGGATGTGGCTATAGCTCTGGTGGAGTGTGGCCTAATATTGGCTGGCACACCTTTTCCATGAAAAGAATAGCAGAATCTGATGCAGTGTCCAATCCATTTGGAAATTGTTTGTTTGGAGATTGCTTTTCCTTGTACTCCAGCAGCATAGGCTACAAGCAGTTGGTCAGACTTTCTGGTGGCCTTAGTTCTGTCCAAGTAGTAGCGTAGTTGGCTGTGCATGTCCAAAGCATGCAGCAGTGCTTCCCCCCTGTTTTGAGGATTGAGGAAGAAAGTAGGCAGGTGAATGGCTTGATTTAGAGACACCCTGGAAATTACTTTTGGCATGAATGAAGGGTTGGTTCTTAGAGACACTCTGTCCTGATGAAAAATAAGAAAAGGAGGTACTGCCATGAGTGCCTGTATCTCAGACTCTTCTTGCTGATGTGATTGCCAATAGGAAAGCCATTTTCCATGAGAGAAATTGCATTTCTGAAGTTGCTGCTGGTTCAAAGGGAGGAAGAGTTAATTTTTCCAAGACGAAATTGAGGTCCCATGCAGGTACTGGCGGTTTCCTGGGAGGTTTGATATTCTTTATCCCTCTTAGGAACTGTCTTAAAGGATGTGAAAACAGAGGTGGATCACAATTGTATTTTGCTGAGATTGCGGAGGCATGAATCTTTATGGAAGAATATGAGAGACCAGTATGAAACATTTCTGTCAAGTATTCCAATATCTGAGGTATACTCAATACTGTTGTATCCTGACCACTGTTAGCATTCCAGATGATGAATCTCTTCCACTTGGCTGAATAGGTTTTTCTGGTGGAAGGTCTGCGTGCTTCCAGTAAGATCTCTTGAACTTTTTTGGAAAGAGAGATATCGGAAGGAGCTATGGTAACCTCCAGGCTGTCAGATGCAATGTTTTCAGGTTTTGATGAACAGTCCTGTAATTGTGTTGTGTTAGAAGCAGAGGCCATAGAGGCAGAGGCCACGGTTTGGTCCGAGTTATGCTCAACAGCAATGGGTACCAGTGCTGCCTTGGCCAGTCTGGAGCTATCAAAATGCATGTTGGTTGTTCTGCTTTGATCTTCAGTATCACCTTGGTCAGCAGTGGTAGAGGAGGGAATGCATAAATTGTTAGGGAATTCCAGCTGAAGGAGAGAGCATCCGTTTTCCAGGCTAGAGGATGGTGGGTCCTTGTACAGAACTTTTCCAGGTGATGATTCCTGTGAGAAGCAAAGAGATCTGTGTCCTGTCTTCCCCATTTCCTTGTTATTTGTGAGAAAATGTGAGGATGCAGCATCCATTCGTGTGGATCCAAGAAATTTCTGCTCAGCTTGTCCGCCAGTACATTGTCCTTGCCTGGCACAAACTGGGATTGCAGATGTATCTTCAGACTTAAGGATTTTTCCCAGAGAATCATTGTTAGTCTGCAGAGGGGATAAGAATGAGTGCCTCCCTGCTTGTTTATATACCACATAACAGTGGTGTTGTCTGTCCTTATTAGCAAATGTCCTTGTTGAAGTGATTGTTCGAAAGTCTCGATTGCATGTATCACTGCCAACATCTCTTTTTGGTTTATGTGCAGATGCCTTTCCCTTGGTGTCCATTGACCTTGAATGCATCTGCACTCCATGTGCGCCCCCAATCCATGGTCTGAGGCGTCTGTTGTAATCATTTGACCTGCTTGAGGTTTGTTGAAAGACATGCCTTTGTTTAACTGACTTGTTTGAGCCCACCACAAAAATTCTCTTTGCAGACATGGAATGAGTGGGATTACGTCCTCTAGGCTTTGGCTGTGATGGGACCATAAGCTTTTTAAGTACCATTGCAGCTTTCTCATATGAAGTCTTGCCAAAGGTATCAGAAGAATGCAAGATGCCATGAACCCCAGGGCCTGCAGGATTTTCCTTGCAGTCAGCTGGGAGAGCTTTGCTAGCCCTTTGAAGTACTCTGGTAACTGCTGCTGTTTTTCCTCTGTGAGGTAAGCCATTTGTGTTTTTGTGTCCAGTTTGGCTCCTAGGAAAATAATCTGTTGGGATGGCAGAAGTCTTGATTTCTGAATGTTGACTGTGTATCCCAAGGCCTGTAGTAATTGAATGACATAGTCCAAGTTTGCTATCAAGGTTTGTTTGTTGTCTGCTTGTATGAGGCAGTCGTCCAGGTAGGGGTATATTTGAATCCCCTGGAGTCTGCAGTGTGCCACTACTGATGCCAGGCATTTCGTGAACACTCTGGGCGCAGATAAGCCAAATGGCAATGCTGAGAATTGATAATGCTCTGTCCCTGCAAGAAATCTGAGGTATCTTCTGCAGCTTTGTCTGATTGGGACATGCAGGTATGCCTCCTTGAGGTCCAGAGTGACCAGCCAAGACCCCTTGCCCAGCATGGGAAGGAGTTGCTGCAACGTCAGCATTTTGAACTTTGGCACAATGAGATAAGTATTTAGAGTAGACAAGTCCGGTATAGGCCTCCATTTGTTTTCCTTTCTTGGAACAAGGAACAGTCTTGAATAAAATCCCTGGCCTTGTTCTTGTGGAGGGACCTATTCTATTGCTTTTATATTTAACAGCTTTGAAACTTGAATGAGTGCCTCTGCCCTTTGATGAAGTGGCAGGTTTGGCATGCCTTGTCTTATTGGTAAAGTATGGAAGTGGAATCTGTAACCTTTGTCTATTAAATCCAGAATCCAGTTGTCATTGGTTAAGATATGCCAGTTTTTTGAAAATAAGGATAATTTTCCGCCCAAAGGTGCTTCTCTTTGAGCCTTTGTAGATGGTATGAAAGTCAAGTCATTGTGGTTGTCCTTGTGGTGCAGCTGGACTGCCTGCGCCACTTCTTTGATTTGGTGGTTGCCATTGGCGGCCCCTGTAGGAGCCTCGGTATTGCCCTCTACCTCGGGCGCGCCTGTTTTTTCCCCTTTGAAACTTGTCAGAGTCTGGAAAGGACCAATTCTTTGAAGGCCAATTCCTGCTGAATGTGGGTGGCTGAACCTGGAGGAAATCTTTGACTGACTGTATTGATTTAGCTTTTTCCTCAATGGGCTTCAACACATCTTGTGCATTAGCACCAAAAAGCTTCTGTTTTTCCAGAGGTGCATCAAGTAACTTTACTTTAACATGGTCTGGCAGTGGCTGTTCTTTTAACCAAGCATGTCTACGTATAACAGCCCCAGTCATAGCTGCCCTACATGAAGCCTCCAATGCATCATAACCACACTGAAGAAAATGATTGCTAACCTGCCGAGTGTTATGTACTAGATCCTGCAATGCCTTTCTATCAATAGGCTCAGGAGAGGCTAGCTTTTTCTGTAAATCATCCAGTAAAAAATCCTGGTAATGAAACATATGAAAAAGGCAGTTAAGTGACCTCATGGCCAGGGTGGTAGAGGTATAAACTTTTCTACCCCATCTCTCCAGGGACCTAGCTTCCCTATCAGCTGGCAGTGGATTCTTGGCTGTGGAAGTAGCCACTCCCTTGGGGCCCTGTGAAATAGTTTCTAGATCCACAGAATGGGCCTTAAAGAGATGTTTGTTGGTGTCAGGGACCCTATAATATCTGTCTGGCTTGACAGGAGCAGGAGGGAGAAAATCAGGGTTAGCACTGGAGTCGGAGAAAACATCATCTAGGACATCCATAACTGGAGGGATAGCTAAAGGTCTGTGCTGGGGTAGCTTGAGGAAGGTACGTAGCCTTTTCCTGGAATCAGAGAATTCCTGACCTTGACATTTAAAATGCTCCCTCATTGAGTGTAGGACTTCACCGCATGAAAAATCCTCTGGAGGAGAGGCAGAGGGAATTGATTCCTCAGCATCAGAGTCCTCATAGGCCTGGAAGGATTCTTCTTGGGTATTTGAATGCTCAGAATCCCCAGAGGCTTCATCTGAAGAGAGGTTGTCGGCCTGCTCAGTTCTGGGCCTTTTCTCTGCAGGCGGCTGAGAACCTCTGTCTGGATGAGGCTGAGACCCCCTGATAAGAGAAATAAGATCTGCAGCAAGAGACATGATCTGTTTATCAGAAGAAGGGGCCTGGGCAGTTGGTTTAGGATGGGCCTTGGCCTGGCTGGCGGCCTTAGCACGTGCAAAGGCCTTGATGGACATGGATACAGGAGGCCTAGCTGCCCCACGTGCAGGAGTAACCTTGTCCACAGGAATGGTGTCGGGTAGATCCAGAAAGTAGTTTTGTACCTACCATAAATGTAGATGTCCGATAGGTATGCATCTGCAGTCATAACATATGGGTTGTCCTGCCTCAGGCAGCCCTTCGGTCGGCCGGATTCCAAAGTCTGGATCTAGCCTCGGCTGATGTTGCACTTTCCCCGACGTCAGAGCTTCTGGGGTATAAAGGCATCAGCCAACGCCATTTTCCTGAGTGTTTCTTGCCCCAGATGCCAGGTGCCCTCTAGGAAGGCTAAATTTGGATAAATGTTGAATGTTCCAAACAGTAGCAAAATATTTATATATATACATATATACAAACAAACAAATACACCATAATAGATTCCCCCAGCTAGCTGAAAGAGGGGTAAGCACCCTAGGAATACCACAGAGGGGAAGGAGGGTGGGTAATCCTGACTGCAGATGCATACCTATCGGACATCTACATTTATGGTAGGTACAAAACTGTACTATGTCCTTCAAGGATGCATCTGCAGTCATAACATATGGGTAGAATACCATAGCCAAACTGGGGGAGGAGGTACTATGATAATGATGGTGTAGTTAAGATCCCCTGTAAAACTGCAGTTGCAAAGCCTGTTCGGGATCTGGAGTATAAAGGTAGACTGTAATGCTTGGCAAATGTATGCAGGGAGCTCCAAGTAGCAGCTTCTAAAATGTCCTTGGTAGCCACCCCTCGTAGGAAAGCTGTAGTGGTGGCTGTGGCCCTTGTGGAATGAGGCCTGATATTTTCAGGAGCTGTCTTTCCATGAAAAGAGTAGCAAAAGTGAATGCAATTTCCTATCCATTTTGAAATTGTCTGTTTGGAAATTGCTTTTCCTTGCACCCCAGTTGCATATGCTACAAAAAGTTGGTCAGTTTTCTGCTGGTTTTAGTTCTGTCCAGATAGTAGCGTAGTTGTCTGTGTATATCCAAGGTGTGCAAAAGTTTTTCTCCTTTGTTCTGTGGGTTAGGGAAGAACGTAGGCAAATGAATAGCTTGGTTCAAGGATACCCTGGATACCACCTTTAGCATGAAAGTAGGATTGGTTCTCAGAGACACTCTATCCTGGTGAAAAATAAGGAAAGGCTGCACTGCCATTAATGCCTGTAACTCGGATACTTTTCTTGCTGAAGTGATTGCCAGAAGGAAAACAGTTTTCCAAGATAAAAACTGTAAGTCTGCTGATGCTGCTGGTTCAAAAGGAGGTAGTGTCAATTTTTCCAGCACAAAATTGAGATCCCATGCAGGCAGAGGGGGTCTCCTTGGAGGTTTAACATTTTTGATCCCTCTCAAAAATTGTCTGAGAAGAGGGTGAGAGAAGATAGGAGGATCCATATTGTATTCTGCTGAAGCATGAATCTTAATGGAAGAGTAGGACAGGCCATTGTGGAACAATTCTGCTAAGTATTCTAGGATGTGTGCTAGGTTTGCCACTGACATCTGTGCCCTTTGATGTGCTCCAAATGAGGAATCTCTTCCATTTAGCTGAGTATGTCTTCCTTGTGGAGGGTCTGCGAGCCTCCAGGATAATGTCCTTGACCCTCTGAGATAAGACAGTTTGGTTTGGTTTTAAGCAATTTTCCAGGCAGTTAGTTGCAGTGTTTTCAAGTTTAGATGCAGGGTCTTGAAATTGTTCTGCGTTGGAAGAAGAGGCCATAGGGGTAGAGGCCATGAGTTCGCCTGAGACATGCTTCTCAGTAGCGGATACCAGTGCTGTCTTGGCCAGTCCGGAGCTACTAGTATCACCTTTGGCTGTTCCTCCCTGATCTTCAGTAGAACCTTGTACATCAATGGGAGAGGTGGAAATGCATACACTGTTAGGGCATTCCAGCTGAAAGAGAGAGAGTCCACCCTCCAGGCTTGTGGGTGGTATGTCCTTGAGCAGAATTTCTTCAGTTGGTGGTTGAGTGGGGAGGCGAACAGATCTATCTCTGGCATTCCCCATTTCTTTGTTATGAGTTTGAAGATGTCTGGATGCAGCATCCATTCGTGAGCATCCGTGGTAGTTCTGCTTAAGCTGTCTGCTAGTGAATTCTCTTTTCCTGGTACGAATTTGGCCTGCAGCTGGATATTGAGATTCAGCCCTAGGTTCCAAAGATCCACTGCCATCCGGCATAGAGGGTAGGAATGCGTGCCTCCCTGTTTGTTTATGTACCACATGACCGTGGTGTTGTCTGTCCTTATCAGCAGATGTCCTTGCTGGAGGAATGGTTTGAATGCCTCGATTGCATGCTTCACTGCCAGCATCTCCTTTTGGTTTATGTGCAAGTTTAGCTGGCCTTGAGACCACAGGCCTTGGATACATTTGTCCTCCATGTGTGCTCCCCATCCTAGGTCTGAGGCGTCCGTGGTGATGGTCTGCCTTGGTTTTGGTTTGTTGAAAGGCAACCCTCTGTTAGACTGGCAGGCCTGAGCCCACCACAGAAATTCATTTTGAAGGCATGGAATGATTGGTATCATGGTTTCTAGACTGTGCCTGTGTTGAGACCATACATTCCTTAGGTACCATTGTAATTTCCTTATATGCAGCCTGGCATGCGGGATCAAGATTACGCAGGATGCCATGTAACCCAGGGCCTGCAGGACTTTCCTTGCAGTAAGCTGAGCTTGTCTCGTCAAAGTTATGAAGTAATCTGGAAGTTGTTTTTGTTTTTCTTCTGTGAGAAAAGCCATCTGAGTTATTGTGTCCAGATCTGCACCCAAAAAGGTTATCCTTTGGGATGGCACTAGTCTTGACTTTTGGATGTTGACTGTGTATCCCAAGGCCTGTAACAGGTGTATGACATAGGCCAAATCCTTTATCAAATTTGTCTTGTTGTCCGCTTGTATTAGGCAGTCGTCCAGGTATGGGTAGATTTTAATTCCCTGAAGTCTGCAATGTGCAATTACTGATGCCAGGCATTTCGTGAATACTCTGGCAGTAGATAAGCCAAAGGGTAATGCTGAGAATTGATAATGCTCTGATCCTGCAAGAAATCTGAGGTGTCTTCTGCAATCTGGTCGGATAGGGACGTGCAGGTATGCCTCCTTGAGATCTAGAGTCACCAGCCAAGACTCCTTGCCCAACATGGGAAGAAGTTGCTGTAGGGTCAGCATTTTGAATTTTAGCACAATGAGATATGTGTTCAGTGCGGACAAGTCGAGAATAGGCCTCCATTGGTTTTCTTTTCTTGGTACAAGGAATAGTCTGGAGTACAATCCTTGGCCTTGTTCCATAGATGGTAACCTTTCTATTGCTTTCATCTGAAGTAAATTGTTGATTTGTCTTAAAGCCTCTGGCTTCTGGTTTGGTGGAAGGTTTGGCATTCCTCTTTTTGGTAAAGCGTGGAAGTGAAACCTGTATCGTTTGTCTATTGTTTGCAATGTCCATGTGTCCTTTGTAATGCAATGCCAGTTTTTTGAGAATAAAGCCAGCTTTCCACCCAAGGGAGCTTCCAGTTGTTCCCTGGTAGGCGGAATCAGAGTCAAGTCATTGTGTCTGTCCTGTGGTAGTGGTTGTAGTTGCAGCTGTGGCACTACTCCTCTGGTTGGCAGGCTGCCACTGACGGCCCCTGTAGGCACCCTTTGATTGACCTCTGCCTCTAGGGCATCTATTCCTGCCCCTCTGTGTTCTGGAGGTGTCTGGAAAGGACCAATTCTTTGAAGGCCAGTTTCTGCTGAACCTCGGAGGTTGGACCTGCAGAAATTCCTTTACTGTTTGCACAGATTTTGCTTTTTCTTCCACTTTCTTTAGAATCTCCTGTGCAGGGGAGCCAAATAAACTTTGTTTCTCCATTGGAGCATCTAGGAGTTTAGCCTTGACATGGTCTGGCAAGGATTGCTCTTTTAGCCAGGCATGCCTACGAATTACTGCCCCAGTCATAGCTGATCTAAATGAAGCCTCCAGTGCATCATAGCCACATTTTAAGAAATGATTACTGACCTGCTGAGAGTTGTGTACCAAATCCTGAAGGGATTTACGGTCTAAAGGTTCAGGAGAAGAAAGCTTTTTATTCAGCTGATCTAACAAATATTCTTGGTACTGTATCATATGGAATTGACAGTTTAATGCCCTGGCAGAAAGAGTAGCAGATGTATAAACCTTTTTACCCCATCTCTCTAATCCTCTAGACTCTCTCTCAGAGGGTAGGGGATTTTTGGCAGTGGCAGCTGCAACACCTTTTGGGCCCTGAGAAATAGTTTCTGGGTCTGCAGCATGGGCTTCATACAGGTGGAAGTGAGAATCCGGGACCCTGTAATATCTGTCAGGTTTGGCAGGGGCTGGGGAAAGAGAATCAGGTGCAGAACTGACATCATTATACACATCATCAATTACAGTTAGCACTGGTGGTATGGCTAAGGGCCTATGCTGGGGCAAATGTAAAAATGTCCTTAATCTTTTTCGAGAATCAGAAAAATCCTGACCCTGCCATTGAAAGTGTTCCCTCATTGAGTGCAAAGTCTCCCCAAAGGAAAATTCTTCAGGAGGGGAGGCTGAAGGAATAGTCTTCTGCATCTGAATCCTCATAAGGCGAATAGGCCCCTTCCTGACAGTCTGACAAATCAGATCCATCCGTGGAGTAATCAGAGGAGAGAGGTTCAGAGGGTTCAGTCCTAGGTCTTTTGTCAGGTGGAGGTTGGGAGGCCCTGTCTGGGTGAGGGTGGGAACCCCTAATTAAGGATATAAGATCCTCAGCAAGACTGAGAATCTGAGAACTTGAGGAAGGCCTCTGTGAAGTAGATTTGGCAGGTAAAGCTTTTGAAAGTTTGGCAGCTTTAGCCCTGGAGAAGGCCTTAATAGACATAGAAGCTGGGGGCCTAGCTGCCCCACGTGCAGGTGTAGAAATGTCCAATGGAATGGTGTCGGACAATTCTTGAGCGCTAGCTTCGGTAGGGATTTCTGAAGCCGACTCAGCCGGGGCCTCTCTGGCCTCGGTTGTCGGAGGTATGGTTTCGGTCGTAGTAAGAACCGAGGACTCTGTTTCAGCCGAAACAGAGACACTCGCGGTAGGCCTAACCGTGGTTTCAGCCGAAACCGCGGGCCGCGAGTGTCGGTCCTTTTCCCTGCGTTTTTTGGCCATATGCGTAGTCGGAGTCTCCGACGGCATTTTATATGCAAAAGCGGTTCCGAAAAATTCTTCTGCAAACTCCGACCGACGTCTAAGAGTCCGTCGGTTGAAGGAGGCACAGGCTAAACAAGCTGATACGTCGTGGTCTGGGCCTAAGCAAGGAAGGCAGTAAGAATGGAAATCCTTATGAGGTATTTGTTTCCCACAAGTTAAACAATTATTTACTTTGTCTGACATCGGCTGAGGCAAGAAAGAGTCCCCAACGGGGTACTTAGCTTTTTTCAAAGTCTTCGGTAGCTGAAATCTCTGGATCTGACCCACCGGCACTTGCGAACAGCTTCTGCTTCGGGCACCGCGCGGCAAGAAAGACTGAGGAAAATGGGGTCGGCTGATGCCTTTATACCCCAGGAGCTCTGACGTCGGGGAAAGTGCGACATCAGCAGAGGCCAGACCCAGACTTTGGAATCCGGCCGACCGAAGGGCTGCCTGAGGCAGGACAATCCATATGTTATGACTGCAGATGCATCCTTGAAGGACATCTTCGGTTTCTGGGGGGAAATCAACAACCGGCACCGGTGTAGACTCTGAGACCGAAGGACATGTTAAAGCTGTGTCGTCGGCCTGGAGCGGTTGAATTACCGTTTCCGAAGAGACCGAAGCACTCGCGGAGGGTTTAGGAGGAGTATCGGTGGAGGACGCGGGCCGAGGATGTCGGTCCCGGTCCTTTCGTTTTTTGGAAGATTGAGTTGTCGGTAGTTCCGACGGCATGATATAAGCGAAAGATTCGCCGAAAAAGTCTTCGGCAAATTCTGCCCGGCGCCTGAGAGTGCGCTTATTGAAGCAAGCACAGGGAGCACAGGCCGAGACATCGTGGTCTGGGCCCAGGTAAGGGAGGCAATAAGAATGGAAGTCCTTATGAGGTATTTGTTTCCCACAAGACAAACAATTAACTTTCTCAATTTGTTCTGACATCGGCTGAGGCAAGAAAAAATGTTCCCCAATGGGGTACTTAGCTTTTAGATGACTTCGGTACTGAAAACACAGGAGCTGACCGACCGGCACTTGCGAACTGCTTCTGCTTCGGGCACCGCGCGGCAAGAAAGACTGAAGAAGATGGCGTCGGCCGATGCCTTTATACTCCAGCCGGTCTGACATCGGAGAGGAGGCGACACCAGCCGACGCCGGACCCAGACTTTGGAATCCGGCCGACCGAGGGCTGCCTGAGTCAGGACAACTCATATGTTATGACTGTAGTTGCATTCTTGAAGGACATTGTCTGGTTCCAGTTTCCACTCATGTGGGTCCGTAAGATTTCTGCTTAGATAGTCTTCCAGTGTATTTAGCTTTCCTGGCAGGAATTGAGCCTTTATGTGCACTTGGTAGCTCAAAGCTGTGTTCCACAGACCCATGGCTAGTCTGCAGAGAGGGTACGAGTGGGTTCAACCCCTGCTTATGTACCACATAACAGTGGTGTTGTCCATCTTTGCCAGTAATTGTCCTGGAAGAATGTGGTCCTTGAAGGCTATCAGAGTATTCTGTACAGCTAACATTTCTTTTTGATTGATATGCAGGTGCATTTGACTTGGGTTCCATTTGCCCTGAATGCACTTCTCTGCCAAGTGAGCCCGCCATGCACAGTCTGATGCATCTGTTAGGGTTTGGGCGGTAAGGAGTAGAGTGAATGGCAGTCCCTTGTTTTGGTGACAGGCCTCTGCCCACCAAAGGAACTCTAACTGTAGGCAAGGTAGGATAGAAATCATTGCTTCTAGATCCTGAAAATGTTGACATCATAGGCTTTTTAGATACCATTGTAGTTTCCTCATATGCAATCTTGCATATGGAATTAGGAGAATGCAGGAGGCCATGAACCCCCAAGGCTTTCAGTATTTGTCTTGCAGATAGCAGGGTCTTTCTGGCCATTAGTTTGAAGTAAGCTGTCAAATGAACTTGTTTCTCTGGCATGAGGAAAGCCATCTGGGAAGCTGTGTTCAAGCTTGCTCCCAGGAATACAATTTGTTGGCAGGGTACAAGATGTGACTTCTTTTCGTTTATGGTGTATCCCAGAGAAGTTAGCAACTTTTGTACAAATGCCAGATGATTCAAAAGTATGTCCTGGCTTTCTGCCTGAATAAGACAATCGGCCAGGTATGGATATATTTGAATATTTTGTGGCCTGCAAAATGCAATGACTGGAGCAAGACACTTTGTGAATACCCTGGGCACAGTAGATAAGCCAAAGGGCAGTGCAGAGAACTGACAGCGCATGAAGCCTGCTTTGAAGCGTAGGTATCTTCTGCAAGATTCCCTGACTGGGATGTGCAGGTAGGCTTCCTTTAAATCCAGTGTTGCCAACCACGCATCACTGCCAAGCATAGGAAGCAACTGGTGAAGAGTTAGCATCTTGAATTTTGGGATCACAAAAAAAAGTGTTTAGCATAGACAGCTCCAGGATAGGACACTATGAGATGTCTTTTCTGGGCACCAGAAAATGTTTTGAGTAGAAACGTTGTCCCCTTTCCTCTTCTGGGACAGTTTGAATAGCCCTTATACTTGAGAGAGAGAGAACTTGCTTTTGAGCCTCTGCCCACTGATTTGGGGGTAGATCTGGCCAACCGTTTGGGGGTGGTAGTGTGTGGAAGTGGAATTTGTATCCTTGTGAATCTATATTTAAAACCCATTAGTCCTGGATAATGAGCTCCCCAGTTTTTTTGCCTGCAGAGCAATCTTTTCCCCTAAAGGAGCAGTCTTTTGAGAAGTGCTTGGAAGTTTTAATGTTAAGTCATTGAGACAGCTTACCATGGGGGGGGGGGGTCTTACTACTCCCTGCTTTGGAAGTGGGAGCCCCCCACTGCTTAGTCCTGTGCATACCTTGGAACTGAAGCCTGGGTGTTCTGCTGGTTCTAGGTTTGGACTGAGAAGGCCTGGAAGAGGCAGGAAAGGACCAGTTCTTAGAGGGCTAATGCCTACTAAATCTTGAAGGCTGTACTTGCAGGAAATCTAACAGTTTGCACATATTTAGCTTTTTCCTCCATCTTTTCAAGTACTACTTCTGCCTTGTTGCCAAACAGGCAGTCCTGGTTTAAGGGAGCATCCAGCAATTTAACTTTATCATGATCTGGCAAAGATTGCTCCTTAAGCCAAGCATGCCTTCTAAGTACAGACCCAGTGACAGCAGCCCTGCAAGATGCCTCTAGTGAATCAAAACCACAATGCAAACTATGTTTTCCAACTTGTTCAGCAGAATGCATTAAATCCTGTAAATCCTTATTTACAGCACAATCAGGAATCAACATGATTTTTGGTTTAAGCAATCCAATACTATGCTGCTGATACTTTAACATATGAAAAGTACAGTTTTGTACCTACCATAAATGTAGATGTCCGATAGGTATGCATCTGCAGTCCTAACATATGGGTTGTCCTGCCTCAGGCAGCCCTTCGGCCGGCGGGATTCCAAAGTCTGGGTCTGGCCTCGGCTGATGTCGCACTTCACCCGACGTCATAGCTGCTGGGGTATAAAGGCATCAGCCGACGCCATTTTCCTCTGTTTCTTGCCCCAGATGCCAGGTGCCCTCTAGGAAGGCTAAATTTGGATAAATGCAAATAATTCCAAACAGCAGAGATCAAAATATATATATATATATATATATATATACACACACACACACATATATACAAACAAATACACCATAATAGATTCCCCCAGCTAGCTAAAAGAGGGGTAAGTACCCTAGGAATACCACAGAGGGGAAGGAGGGTGGGTAATCCTGACTGCAGATGCATACCTATCGGACATCTACATTTATGGTAGGTACAAAACTGTACTATGTCCTTCAAGGATGCATCTGCAGTCCTAACATATGGGTAGAATACCATAGCCAAACTGGGGGAGGAGGCACTAAGATAAAGATGGTGTAGTCAAGATCCCTTGCAAAACAGCAGTTGCAAAACCTGCTCGGGATCTGGAGTATAAAGGAAGATTATAATGCTTGGCAAATGTATGCACGGAGCTCCAAGTAGCAGCTTCTAAAATGTCTTTGGTAGCCACTCCTTGTAGGAAAGCTGTAGTGGTGGCTGTAGCTCTTGTGGAGTGAGGCCTGATATTTTCAGTTGTCTTTCCATGAAAAGAGTAGCAAAATCCAATGCAATTTCCTATCCATTTTGAGATTGTCTGTTTTGAAATTGCTTTTCCTTGCATTCCTGTTGCATATGCTGCCAGAAGCTGGTCAGTTTTTCTGTTAGTCTTAGTTCTGTCCATATAGTAGCGTAATTGTCTGTGCACATCCAAGGTATGTAGTAGTCTTTCCCCCCTGTTCTGTGGGTTGGGGAAGAATGTAGGTAAATGAATCGCTTGGTTCAATGATACTCTGGAGACCACTTTTGGCATAAAAGTAGGGTTAGTTCTCAGAGACACTCTATCCTGTTGGAAGATAAGGAAGGGCTGTACTGCCATTAATGCCTGTAACTCAGATACCCTTCTTGCTGAAGTGATCGCTAGCAGTAAAGCAGTTTTCCAAGATAAGAACTGTAAGTCTGCTGTTGCTGCAGGTTCAAAAGGGGGAAGTGTTACCTTTTCCAGCACAAAGTTGAGATCCCATGTAGGTAAAGGTGGTTTCCTTGGAGGCTTTACATTTTTGATTCCTCTCAAGAACTGCCCGAGTAGAGGATGAGAGAAGACAGGAGGATCCATGTTGTATTCTGCTGAAATTGCTGATGCATGAATCTTAATGGAGGAGTAGGACAGGCCACTGTGGAACAGTTCTGCTAAGTATTCCAGGATGTGTGCTATGTTTGCCAATGAAACATTTTCTCCCTTTGCTGCACTCCAAATGAGGTATCTTTTCCATTTGGCTGAATAAGTTTTCCTTGTGGAGGGTCTACGTGCCTCCAGGATAATGTCCTTAACCCTCTGAGATAAATCTGGTTTATTTTGTTTTATGCAATATTCCAAGCAGCTAGCTGCAGTGTTTTCAAGTTTGGATGCAGGATCTTGTAGTTGTTCTGTGTTAGAAGTAAGGGGCATAGAGGTAGAGGCCATCCGTGTGTCCGAGACATGCTTCTCAGTAGCGGGTACCAATGTTGCCTTGGCCAGTCTGGAGCTATCAGGATTACCCTTGGCTGATCCTCTTTGATCTTCATTAGGACTTTGTACATCAAAGGAAGAGGTGGGAATGCATATGCTGTCAGGTTTTTCCAGCTGAAGGAAAGGGAGTCCACCCTCCAGGCAAGTGGGTGGTATGCTCTTGTGCAGAATTTCTTCAAATGGTGGTTGTGTGGGTAGGCGAACAGGTCCATCTCTGGCATTCCCCATTTCTTTGTTATGGCTTTGAAGATATCTGGATGCAGAATCCATTCGTGAGCATCCGTGGTAGTTCTGCTTTAGGTGTCTGCTAGTGAATTTTCTTTACCTGGTACAAATCTGGCCTGTAGTTGAATGTTGAGATTCAGGGCCACATTCCACAGGTCCATTGCCATCCGGCATAGAGGATATGAGTGTGTACCTCCCTGTTTATTGATGCACCACATGACTGTGGTATTGTCCATCCTTATCAGCAGGTGACCTTGTTGAAGGAGTGGTCTGAATGCCTGGATTGCATGTTTCACTGCCAGCATCTCCTTTAGATTTATGTGTAGATTCAGCTGGTCTTGGGTCCATAGGCCTTGTATACACTTGTCCACTATGTGTGCCCCCCAGCCTAGGTCTGAGGCGTCCGTGGTGATGGTCTGGCTTGGATGTGGTTTGTGGAAAGGCAATCCTCTGTTCAACTGACAGGCCTGAGCCCACCACAGGAATTCTTGTTTCAAGCATGGAATTATTGGAATCTGGGCTTCTAGACTGTGCTTGTGTTGAGACCATACATTCCTTGGGTACCATTGCAACTTTCTCATATGCAGCCTGGCATGCGGAATCAATATTATGCAGGATGCCATGTAACCCAGGGCTTGCAGGACTTTCCTTGCAGTAAGCTGAGTTTGTGTTGTTAATGTCATGAAATAGACTGGTAGTTGCTTTTGTTTTTCTTCTGTAAGAAAAGCCATCTGAGTAGTAGTATCCAGTTCTGCACCCAAAAATGTTATCCTTTGGGATGGTACTAGCCTTGACTTTTGAATGTTGACTGTGTACCCCAAGGCTTGCAACAGTTGTATGACATTTGCCAAATCTTTTGTTAATTTTGTCATGTTGTCCGCTTGTATCAGGCAGTCATCCAAGTATGGGTAAATTTGAATTCCCTGAAGCCTGCAATGAGCAATTACTGATGCCAGGCATTTTGTGAATACTCTGGGCGCAGTAGATAAGCCAAAGGGCAATGCTGAGAATTGATAATGCTCTGATCCTGCAAGAAATCTGAGGTGTCTTCTGCAATCTGGTCGTACAGGGACGTGCAGGTATGCCTCCTTGAGATCTAGAGTCACCAGCCAAGACTCCTTGCCCAGCATGGGAAGAAGTAGCTGGAGGGTCAGCATTTTGAATTTTGGAACAATGAGGTATGTGTTCAGTGCGGACAAGTCGAGAATAGGTCTCCATTGATTTTCTTTTCTTGGTACAAGGAAAAGCCTGGAGTAAAATCCTTGGCCTTGTTCCATAGGTGGTACCTTTTCTATAGCTCTCATCCTTAGTAAGTTGTTGATTTGTCTTTGAGCCTCTGTTTTTTGGCTTGGTGGTAGGTTTGGCATTCCTCTCATTTTTGGTAGAGTGTGGAAGTGAAACCTGTAGCCCTTGTCTATTGTTTGTAAAGTCCATTTGTCTCCTGTAATGCAATGCCAGTTGTCGGAAAATAAGGCTAGCTTTCCGCCCAAGGGTGCTTCCAGTTGTTCCCTGGTAGGCGGAACCAGAGCCAAGTCATTGTGTCTGTCCTGTGGAAGTGGTTGTAGTTGAATCTGTGGCAGCACTTCTCTGGTTGGCAGGTTACCACTGACGCCCCCTGTAGGCACCCCTAGATTGACCTCTGCCTCTTGGGCATCTGTTTCTGCCTCTCTGTGCTCTGGAGGTGTCTGGAAAGGACCAATTCTTCGAAGGCCAATTTCTGCTAAACCTCGGAGGTTGGACCTGTAAGAAATCCTTGACTGTTTGGACAGATTTTGCTTTTTCTTCCACTTTCTTTAGAACCTCCTGTGTAGGGGAGCCAAACAATCTTTGTTTCTCCATAGGAGCATCTAGGAGTTTTGACTTAACATGGTCTGGTAAGGATTGTTCTTTTAACCAGGCATGCCTTCGAATCACAGCTCCAGTCATAGCTGATCTAAAGGAAGCCTCCAGTGCATCATAGCCACATTTTAAGAAATGGTTACTGACCTGCTGAGAGTTATGTACCAAATCCTGAAGGGACTTGCGGTCTATAGGTTCAGGAGAGGACAGTTTTTTATTTAGCTGGTCTAACAAAATTCCTGGTACTGAATCATGTGAAATTGACAGTTTAAGGCCCTGGCGAAAGAGTAGCAGAAGTATAAACCTTTTACCCCATCTCTAATGCTCTAGATTCCCTTTCAGAGGGAAGAGGTTTTTGGCAGAGGCAGCTGCCACACCTTTAGGGCCCTGTGAAATGGTTTCTGGGTCTGCAACAGGAGCCTTATACAAATGGTAGTGTGTGTCCGGGACCCTGTAATATCTGTCAGGCTTGGCAGGCGCCGGAGGAAGAGAATCAGGGGCAGTACAGGCATCATTATATGCATCATCAACAACTGTTAGTACTGGAGGAATGGCTAAAGGCCTATGCTGTGGTAAGTGTAAAAAAGTCCTTAGCCTTTTCCTTGAATCTGAAAAATCCTGGCCCTGCCATTGGAAGTGTTCCCTCATAGCATGTAGGGTTTCCCCAAAAGAAAATTCTTCAGGAGGAGAAGCAGAAGGAATGGAGTCTTCTGCATCAGAATCCTCTTAAGGAGAATATGGGCCTTCCTGATGGTCTGGAATATCTGAGTCATCCGAGGAATAGTCTGTAGAGACAGGTTCCGGGGGTTCAGTCCTAGACCTCTTATCTGGAGGGGGTTGAGAGGCCCTGTCGGGGTGAGGATGGGATCCCCTGATCAAAGGAATAAGATCCTCAGCCAGGCTGAGTATTTGGGAACTAGAGGTAGGCCTGTGTGAGGGAGTTTTAGTAGGTAAGGCCTTAGAAGATTTAGCTGCTTTAGCCGTGGAAAAGGCCTTGATAGACATAGAAGCAGGGGGTCGAGCAGCCCCACGTGCAGGGGTAGACATGTCTAAAGGAATAGTGTCTGACAAATCCTGGGTGCCTGCTTCTGTAGCAGTAATTTCAGTAGCAGATTCAGCCATGCTCTGTGCGGCCTCGGCTATCTGAGGCATGCTTTCGGCCGAAGGAAGAACCGAGGACTCTGTTTCAGCCGAAACAGAGACACTCGTGGTTGGCCTAACCGTGGTTTCAGCCGAAACCGCGGACCGCGAGTGTCGGTCCTTTTCCTTGCGCTTTTTAGCTAATTGTGTAGTCGGAGTCTCCGACGGCATTTTATATGCAAAAGCGGGACCAAAATACTCCTCTGCAAACTCCGACCGACGTCTAAGCGTCCGTCGGTTGAAGGAAGCACAGGCTAGACAAGCTGATACGTCGTGGTCTGGGCCTAAGCAAGGAAGGCAGTAAGAGTGGAAAAGTACAGTTTTGTACCTACCATAAATGTAGATGTCCGAACAGGATAGCATCTGCAGTCATAACAAATGGGTTGTCCTGTCGTCAGGCAGCCCTTCGGTCGGCCGGATTCCAAAGTCTGGGTCTGGCCTCGGCTGGTGTCGCACTTCACCCGACGTCATCTCTGCTGGTCTTCGGGTATAAAGGCATCAGCCGACGCCATTTTCCTCAGTGTTTCTTGCCCCAGATGCCAGTTGCCCTCTTGGAAAACTAAATTTTGGGTAAATGCCAATGTTTCCAAAAAAAGGTAGGCAAACACAAAAAATAAGCATGTATGTACATATATACAAACAAATACACCATAAGAGATCCCCCCCAGCTAGCTATTAGGAGGGTAAATACCCTAGGAATACCACAGAGGGGAAGGAGGGTGGGTAATCCTGACTGCAGATGCTATCCTGTTCGGACATCTACATTTATGGTAGGTACAAAACTGTACTATGTCCTTCAAGGATGCATCTGCAGTCATAACAAATGGGTAGAATACCATAGCCAAACTAGGGGAGGAGGAAGAAGAATTATGGTGTAGTTAGGATCCCTTGCAATACAGCAGTGGCAAACCCTGCTCGGGATCTAGAGTATAGAGGTAAGTTATAATGCTTGGCAAATGTATGCACGGAGGTCCAAGTAGCCGCCTCAATAATGTCCTTGGTTGCCACTCCTCGTAAGAAAGCTGTGGTAGTGGCTGTAGCCCTTGTAGAGTGAGGTCTTATGTTCTGTGGAATTGGCTTTCCATGGTAGGAGTAACAGAATCTTATGCAATTTCCTATCCACTTGGAGATTGTCTGTTTGGAAATTGCTTTTCCTTCCCTTCCTGTTGCATAGGCTACTAGAAGCTGGTCAGTTTTTCTATTGCCCTTGGTTCTGTCCAGGTAGTAGTGCAACTGTCTATGTACATCCAAGGTATGCAGCAGTCTTTCCCCCCTGTTCTGTGGATTGGGAAAGAAGGTAGGTAGGTGGATTGCCTGGTTTAGAGACACTCTGGATACCACCTTAGGCAAAAATGTAGGATTAGTTCTCATGGATACTCTATCTTGATGGAAGATTAGGAAGGGTTGTACTGCCATTAAGGCCTGTAGTTCCGAAACCCTTCTTGCTGAAGTAATTGCCAGTAGGAAAGCAGTTTTCCAGGATAGGTGTTGAAGATCTGCTGTTGCTGCTGGTTCAATGGAGGAGTGTCAATTTTTCTAGCACAAAGTTCAAGTCCCATGCTGGTAATGGTGGTTTCCTAGGAGGTTTTACATTCTTGATTCCTCTGAGGAACTGCCTGAGTAGAGGATGTGAGAAGACAGGGGATCGAAGCTGTATTCTGCAGAAATAGCTGATGCATGTATCTTGATGGAGGAATAGGACAGGCCTGTATCGAGAAGCTCTGCCAAATACTCCAGGATGTTGGCAATATCTATCTTTGACACATCTTTTCCTCTTTCAGTGCTCCAAATGACAAACCTTTTCTATTTCCCTGCATAGTTCCTTCTTGTAGAAGGTCTGCGGGCCTCCAGGATAATGTCTTTAACCCTTTGGGATAAATCTGGGTTAATTGCTGTTATGTAATGTTCCAGGCAGTTAGTTGCAGAGTTTTTAGATTTGGATGCATGATGTTGTAGTCGTTCTGAGTTAACATCAAAGGCATCAGGGGTAGTGTCCACGTTCTCCCCCGAGACATGCTCCTCAGCAATGGATACCAGTGTTGTCTTGGCCAATTTGGAGCTATCAGAATTATCCTTGGATGCTCCTCTTTGATTTAGAGTAGTATCTTGTGCATCAAAGGAAGAGGTGGAAATGCATATGCTGTCAGGCCTTTCCAACTGAAGGATAGAGAGTCCACCTTCCATGCAAGTGGGTGGTATGTCCTTGTGCAGAATTTCTTGAGCTGGTGATTGAGTGGGGATGCGAATAGGTCTATTTGTGGCATTCCCCATTTCTGTGTGATGGCCTTGAAGATGTCCGGGTGTAGCATCCATTCGTGAGCATCCGAGGTAGTTCTGCTTAACATGTCTGCTAGGATGTTTTCTTTTCCCGGTACAAATATTGCCTGTAACTGAATGTTGTAGCTCAGAGCCATATTCCATAGGTCCAGAGTCATTCGGCATAGGGGGTATGAATGAGTGCCTCCCTGTTTGTTGATGTACCACATGACTGTGGTGTTGTCTGTCCTTATCATCAAATGGCCTTCTTTGAGGAATAGTCTGAAATTCTGGATTGCTAGTTTTACTGCCAGCATTTCTTTTTGATTTATGTGCAGGTGCAGTTGATCTGGGGTCCATAATCCTTGTATGCATTTGTCCAGCATGTGGGCCCCCAACCTAGGTCTGAGGCCGTTGTGATGGTTTGGCTTGCTTGAAAGTTGTGGAAGGGCAAGCCTGGGTTTGACTGGCATGCCTGAGCCCACCATAGGAACTCTTGTTTCAGGCATGGGATTAGTGGTATTTCAGTTTCTAAGCTGTGCCTGTGTTGAGACCATAAATTCTTTAGGTACCACTGTAGTTTTCTCATATGCAATCTGGCATGGGGGACCAGGATTATGCATGATGCCATGAAGCCCAAGGCCTGCAGTACTTTCCTTGCTGTTAGTTTGTTCTGCTTTGTTAATGCCAAGAAGTAAAGAGGGAGTTGTTCTTGTTTTTCTGCAGTTAGGAATGCCATCTGTTTTACTGTGTCCAATTCTGTACCCAAGAATGTTTTTGTTTGGGATGGTATTAGTCTTGACTTTTTTAAATTGACTGTGTATCCCAGGGCTTGTAGTAAGCAAATGACTCTTTGTAAGTCTTTTGTCAGCTTGCTTTTGTTGTCCGCTTGTATCAGGCAGTCGTCCAGGTATGGATAAATTTGGATTCCCTGTAGCCTGCAATGAGCGATTACTGATGCCAGGCATTTTGTGAATACTCTGGGCAGTAGATAAGCCAAAGGGCAATGCTGAGAATTGATAATGCTCTGATCCTGCAAGAAATCTGAGGTATCTTCTGCAATTTGGTCGATGGGGATGTGCAGGTATGCCTCCTTGAGATCTAGAGTTACCAGCCAACACTCCTTGCCCAGCATGGGAAGAAGTTGCTGTAGGGTCAGCATTTTGAATTTTGGGACAATGATGAATGTGTTTAAGGCGGACAGGTCGAGAATAGGTCTCCAACTTTTCTCTTTTCTTGGTACTAGGAAGAGTCTGGAGTAGAATCCTTTGCCCTGTTCTGTTGGTGGTACTCTTTCCACAGCTCTCATCTTTGTTAATTGAGCTATCTGTTTTAGAGCTTCTGTTTTCTGATTTGGAGGTAGGTTTGGCATTCCTCTTTTTACTGGTAAGGTGTGGAAGTGAAACCTGTAGCCTTGGTCTATAGTCTGCAAAATCCACTTGTCTTTTGTGATATAGTGCCAATTTTTTGAAAATAAGGCTAACTTTCCGCCTAAGGGTGCTGCTATTTGTTCCCTGGTAGGCGGTGCCAGAGCCAAGTCACTGTGATTGTCCTGTTGCAGTGGCAGTGGTTGTGTCTGTGCCTCGCTGGTTATTGCCTTGCCACTGGCGTCCTCTGTAGGCACCTCCTCTGGATTGATTTCTGCCTCTGGAACGCCTATTCCTGCCTCTCTGAGATTTAGAGGAGTCTGGAAAGGACCAATTTTGGAAGGCCAGTTCCTGCTAAACCTTGGGGCTGAACCTGTAAGAAATCTTTAACTGTTTGTACAGATTTTGCCTTCTCTTCCATTTTCTTCATTACTTGCTGGGCAGGAGAACCAAATAGACTGGCCTTATCCATAGGAGCATCTAACAGCTTTGCTTTAACATGATCCGCAAGACCTGTTCTTTCAACCATGCATGCCTTCTTATAACTGTGCCAGTCATGGCTGATCTAAATGAAGCCTCCAATGCATCATAGCCACATTTTAAAGAATGGTTACTAACCTGCTGAATGTTATTCACCATTTCTAAAACATATTTCTTATCTAAGGAGTCATCAGAGGACAGTTTCTTAGTTAACTGATCAAGCATAAACTCTTGGTATTGGATCATATGAAACTGACAGTTCAAAGCTCTAGCTGAGAGAGTAGCAGAGGTGTAAACTTTTCTACCCCATGCCTCTAAGGACCTCGATTCCCTTTCAGAAGGGAGAGGGTTTTGCTGTGGTCGGCTACTGCCTTAGGCCCCTGGGAGATAGTCTAACGATCTGCATGTGGGGCCTTGTATAGGTGGTGATGAGTGTCGCGTACCCTGTAAAACCTATCTGGTTTGGCAGGGGCTGGAGGTAAAGTATCAGGAGCAGTGCAAACATCATTAAATGCATCATCCACAACAGGCAGAACTGGAGGTATAGCTAAGGGCCTATGTTGCGGTAAGTGTAGAAAGGTCCTAAGCCTTTTTCTTGAATCTGAGAAATCTTGTCCCTGCCATTGGAATTGCTCTCTCATGGCATGTAAGGTTTCCCCAAAGGAAAATTCCTCTGGTGGAGAGGCAGATGGAATAGATTCTTCAGCATCGGAATCTTCATAAGTAGAAAAGGAGCCTCTGGATGGTCTGTAATGTCTGAATCATCAGAAGAATCATCTGAGGACACTGGCTCGGGGGCTCTGCTCTAGGTCTCTTTTCTGGAGGCTGAGAGGCCCTGTCTGGGTGAGATTGGGATCCCCTTATTAAGGAGATGAGATCCTCTGCCAGAGTAAGCATTTGAGAACTGGAACTGGGCCTGTGTGAGGGGGCCTTAACAGGCACTGATTTAGCAGTTTTGGCTGCTTTAGCCCTGGCAAAGGCCTTAATAGACATGGCTGCAGGAGGCCTAGCAGCACCACGTGCTGGGGTAGAGACATCCAAAGGGATGGTGTCCGATAATTCTATAGGAACCACATTAGTAGGCAAAACTTCAGAGGCCGATTCAACTAGGGTAGCAGGAGCCTCGGTAGTAGTCATGGATTCGGCTGAAGATTGACCCGTTTGCTCGGTTTCGGCCGAAACCGAGACACTCATGTTTGCTTAACCGTGGTTTCGCCGAAACCGCAGACCGCGAAGTGTCAGTCTTTTTTTGCTTTTTAACAATTTGAGAAGTCGGAGGATCCGGCGGCATAATGTACGCAAAGTCTGAGCCGAAAAACTGTTCAGCAAACTCCGACCGACGCTAAGCGCTCCGGTTGAAGGAAGCACAGGCTAAACAGGCTGCTACGTCGTGGTCTGGGCCTAAACAAGGTAAGCAGTAAGAGTGGAAATCTTTATGAGGTATTTGTTTCCCACAAGTTAAACAGTTATTTACTTTTTCTGACATCGGCTGAGGCAAGAAAGAGTCCCCAACAGGGTACTTAGCTTTTTAGAAGTCTTTGAAGTAGTATTCGGTAGTAATCATCTCTGGATCTGACCGACCGGCACTTGCGAACAGCTTCTGCTTCGGGCGCCACGCGGCAAGAAAGACTGAGGAAAATGGCGTCGGCTGATGCCTTTATACCCGAAGACCAGCAGAGATGACGTCGGGTGAAGTGCGACACCAGCCGAGGCCAGACCCAGACTTTGGAATCCGGCCGACCGAAGGGCTGCCTGACGACAGGACAACCCATTTGTTATGACTGCAGATGCATCCTTGAAGGACATTCCTTATGAGGTATTTGTTTCCCACAAGTTAAACAATTAGTTACTTTGTCTGACATCGGCTGAGGCAAGAAAGAGTCCCCGACGGGGTACTTAGCTTTTTAGAAGTCTTCGGTAGTAGAAATCTCTGGATCTGACCGACCGGCACTTGCGAACAGCTTCTGCTTCGGGCACCGCGCGGCAAGAAAGACTGAGGAAAATGGCGTCGGCTGATGCCTTTATACCCCAGCAGCTATGACGTCGGGTGAAGTGCGACATCATCCGAGGCCAGACCCAGACTTTGGAATCCGGCCGACCGAAGGGCTGCCTGAGGCAGGACAACCCATATGTTAGGACTGCAGATGCATCCTTGAGGACATCTAGCAGTTTAAGGCCCTAATGGCCAAGGTTGCAGAAGTCTATACCTTCTTACCCCAACTATCCCAGCGCCCTGGAATCTCTATCAGAGGGGGTAGGATTTTTGGCAGTACCAGCCTTAATGCCCTTGGGTTCCTGTGAAATGGTCTCAGGATCCGCAGTAGGATTTTTAAAGAGGAACTTTGAGAGTCAGAAACCCTGTAAAATCTATCTGGATTTCTGGGAGGAGGAGTTAAGGAGTCAGGGGCCAAGCTAGATTCCAAAAAGGCATCAACAACAATGTCCAGTACAGGGGGGATAGCTAAAGGCATGTGTTGGGGCAGGGGTAAGAAATCCCTAAGCCTCTTTTTAGAATCAGAATAATCCTGGCTTTCCCAGCGAAAATGCTCCCTAAGAGTATGCAAGGTTTCACCAAAAGAGAAATCCTCTGGAGGGGAAGCAGAGGGAATAGTCATCTGCATCAGAATCCTCATAGGTAGTAGACAAGGGTAAATCCTGGTCATCAGAGGAAGAGTACAGTTGTGTACACTTACCATAAATGTAGATGTTAGAGTGTATTCACTGTTGCAGTCATTACATTTGGGTAATCCTGCTGGCAGGTTGCCCTCAGTCGGCCTGAATTCCAAAGTCTTGGGTCATGCGTCGGCTATTGTCGCCCCTTCCCTGACGTCAGGTGTATTCAAAAAAGCAGCAGACGCCATTTTCTTCAGTTTTTCTTGCCCCAGATGTCAGGTGCAAACTGAATGGGTAGGCAAAATTTATATATATATATGAAAACACATACACCAATATAAACTTTACCTTCATCTACAAGCAAATACACCATATAGGTTGTATAAATCAGAGAACGAAAGATAAGCTCCAGCAGAAAAAAGGGGGATGGCAGGTGGGTAACCTGGACTGCAACAGTGAATACACTCGAAGATCTACATTTATGGTAAGTGTACACAACTGTACTATGTTCTTCGTGTTTCACTGTTGCAGTCATTACATTTGAGTAGAATCCCAAAGCTATGGTTGGGAGGCTGGAGCTAAACAGCATTAAGAGCGGCTATGAGGTCCTGCAGAACTGCAGTGGCAAAGCCTGCCCTGGACTTAGAGTAACGTGGCAGATGATAGTGCTTTTTAAAGGTGTGCACTGAACTCCACATAGCAGCCTCTAAAATGTCTTTGGTTGGTACTCCCCTGAGAAAGGCTGCTGAAATGGCTGCAGCTCTGGTTGAATTGTGGCCTAATGTCCTTAGGTACTGGTTTGCCATGGTGAGAATAGCAGAAATGAATGCAGTGGCCTATCCACTTTGAAATTGTCTGCTCTGAGATAGTCTTTCCTTGTGATCCTGCAGTATATGCCACTAGTAGTTGCTCTCTCTTCCTGAAAACTTGAGTTCTGTCCAAGAAGCTGTCTGTGTACGTCCAATGAATGCAGAATTCTCTCCCCCTTGTTCTGTGGGTTTGGATAAAAAGTTGGCAGATGAATAGTTTGGTTAAGAGCCACACTGGACACCACCTTAGGCATAAATGTTGGGTTTGTCTTCAGAGAAACCCTGTCTGGATAAAACATAACAAAAGGTTCCACAGCCATGAGTGCCTGTAGCTCTGAAACTCGTCTTGCAGAAGTTATTGCTAGGAGCAGAGCTGTTTCCAAGATAAAAACTTTATATCAGCAGTAGCAGCTGGGTCAAAAGGAGGCAGGGTGAGTTTTTCTAAGACATAGTTGGGGTCCCATGCAGGTATTGGTGATCTCCTTGGAGGCCTTAAATTTTTGACTCCTCTGAGGTACTGCTTTAATAAAGGATGAAAAAAGATTGGTGGCTCTCTATTGTAATGAGCCGAAATGGCAGAGGCATGAATTTTAATGGATACTAGGCCTTCTGGCTTCCAAAATAACATCCATCACAGCTTTACTGAGAGGTGTGTTTTGTATGATTACATTACCCGCCATGCTGCCAGGTTTAAAGTACTGAGTTGGCTGTGCAGGATCGGATTGTTTTGCTGGGATAGTAGATGGGATGTTTGAGGTAAGGTCCAAGCTGGGCATTGAGACAACTTCCTTAGGATTGGATACCAGTACTGGCGGGGCTAGTCTGGGGCAATCAGTATCATCTTTGGTTTCTCCTGTCTGACCTTTAGGAGTATCTTGGGGAGGAGAAGCAGTGGAAGAAAGGCATATACGGATAGGTTTGTCTTCCAGCTGAAAGACAGGGCATCCACTTTCCATGCTTGTCTGTGATAAGTCCTTCTGCAGAATCTTTTTAGTTGGTAGTTGTGAGGGGAAGCAAATAGATCTATGTCCAGGCATCCCCATTTCCTTGTTATCATGCTGAAGACTTGTGGATCCAGCTGCCACTCGTGGGGATCCATGAGGTTTCTGCTTAGTTCATCTGCCAGAGTATTTTCCTTTCCTGGTAGGAATTGTGCTTGCAGATGCATTTGATAAGTCAATGATGTGTCCCACAAAGTCATGGCTAGTCTGCAAAGGGGGTAAGAATGCGTGCCCCCCTGCTTGTTTATATACCACATGACCGTGGTGTTCTGTCTTTATCAGTAGTTGTCTTGGATGCAGTAGGTTCTTGAAGGCTGTCAGGGCATTTTAAACAGCTAGCATCTCTTTTTGATTGATATGTAGATGCATTTGGTTTGAGGACCATGTGCCCCGAATGCATCTTCCTGCCATATGGGCCCCCCAGGCATAATCTGATGCATCCGTTGTTAGTGTCTGCCATACTGGGGGTAATGTGAATGGCTGTCCCTTGTTCTGGTGACAAGCCTTTGCCCATCATCGAAACTCCTGTTGCCGGCAGGGAATGAGGGAAGTTATGTACTCACCATAACGTTCGATGTATGTAGTCCATCTCGCCGCACAACTCGGCCAAACTTTTCTAGCTCGAAGTCTTCTATTGGCTGGGCTAAGCAGGTATCCCATGGTGCACTGCTCCATATCCCCAGATCTAGTTTGCTGCGAAACTCATACATACCCCATGCATACACAACATCCAGATAAAAAGAATAAGCTGAAGTAAAGGGAACTGTAGATAAAAAGAACCCTAACCGCCAGATCCTCCAGGAAGGGGGAAGGCGGGAGGGTAAGAAAATGTGAGGCGAGATGGACTACATACATCGAACGTTATGGTGAGTACATAACTTCCTGATGCTATGTAGTCCTATCTCGCCTACATTCTTACCCGTGGGACAGCGTCCCTAGCACCTACACCCTGGGTGGCTCATAGGAAAATACTCCTGAGTACTGTGGAGCTGAAGAATGACCTGCCCCTAGAAACCACGTCCATTTGTAATGAGAAACAAATGTGTGAGGAGAAGCCCAAGTAGCTGCAGCACATATATCATCCATTTACAACCTGGCCTGATAGGCTGTATATGTAGAAACAGCCCGGGTAGAGTGAACCTTGATCGAAAATGGCAGATCTTTTCCTCCCGCTTGGTAGGCGAGCGAGATGAAATTAGATATCCATCTGGATATGGTGACCTTGGAAACCGGGGACCCAATTTTGTTGTCTGCAAAGGAGACAAATAGCTTTTGTTCGGTGCAGATAGAAGCGTGACTGTCTATGTACATCCAACTGATGGAATTTAAATTCTGCCTTGTTTGAAAATTGAGGAAAGAATACAGGCAACTCTATGGATTGATTAAGATTAGACACGGAAGCCACTTTAGGAAGAAAGGAAGGGTTCGGTCTAAGAGAAACCCTGTACTTATGGAAGATTAAGTAAGGGGGTTTAATAGAGAGGGCTTGAATTTCTGAAACTTGCCTTGCTGAGGTGATTGCTGTTAAGAAGGCTGTTTTCCATGTCAAGAACTTCAATTCACAGGTAGCTGCAGGCTCGAACAGTGGTGAAGTAAGGGCTTGTAGGACAAAATTGAGATCCCAGGGCATGATGGGTTCGGAGACCGGGGGACGGAGTAACAGAGTACCCTTCAGGAAAGCCTTGCAGAGTCTATAAGCCATAAGACTAGGCTCATTAGCCACATGAAAATTTGAGATCGCAGCCAAATGAACTTTGATGGTAGCTGATGCGGAACCCTGATGGAAGAGCATAGACAAAAACTCCAAGACTGAAGCAACTGGAGCTGTGTAAGGAACAATGACTTTGGTATGCGCCCAAATAGAAAACCTCTTCCATTTGCTGGAATAAATCTTCCTAGTAGATGGCTTAGGAGAGGAAGACAAAAATGTGAACCACTTCCGGTGAAAATTCATGAAGCCTGACTAACGATGGAAGTGGAGCAGCCAGGCTGTCAGCCGGAGGGTCATAAGAGAGGGGTGGAACTGTCCCGATATGTGTGTCAGTAAATCTGGTTCATGGTCCAGAATCCAAGGAGTGTCCACAATGTATGGTTGAAGAAAGGGGAACCAAACTTGACGAGGCCAGTGTGGCGCAATCAGAATTATTCTGCTTCCCAAGGATTGCACTTTCTGAATTACCCTTGACAGCAAGGGAACGGAGGAGAAAGACTAAAGAAGACCGGAGGGCCAATCGTGCACCAGAGCGCCCCTGAGTGACTCCCCCTGTGGGGGGATCAGCGTGAAGTAGTTGCTGCATTTGGCATTGAGGGGGCTGGCAAAAAGGTCGCAGCAAGACTGACTCCATTTGCTGAAGGTTCATTCTGCAACGAGACGATTCAGGGACCACTCGTAAGGCATCAGAATAGCTCTGCTTAGCCTGTCCGCAATCATGTTGGACATCCCCGGAATGTGCGTTGCCACCAGAAAACGTTGGGAAGTTACTGCCCATTGAAACACTCGCATGGCCTCTCTGAACAGGGGATAAGACCTGGTTCGCCCTTGCTTGTTTAGATACCACACTACAGAGTGTATTGCAATCGTCCCTACAGGTAGAAAACTCTGAAATGCCTGCAACGCAAGTAGCACCGCTCTCATCTCTAGGACGATGATATGCAGATGTATCTCGTGATCTTGCCATGTGCCTTGGACTGTCCTGCCAAGATAATGCCCCCCCCACCCCCTCTGGGAGGCATCCGTGGTCACTGTGGCAACTGGAATGGGTGGAACAAAGGGTCTTCCCCCGTCCAAATTGTTGGTGCGAAGCCACCAATTGAGGTCCTGTTTGCATCTGTCCGTGAGTAAAATGGGGTGAGAAAGTGGAAATTTTTGGAAAGACCACTGAACAAAGAGAAGCCATTGGAGAAGTCTCATGTGCAATCTCGCTAGAGGGACCAACATGATTGTTGCTGCCATGGTCCCCAGAAGTTGGAGAACCCATCTTGCCTTCACTTTCCTCATGGGCATCAGGATGTGTATTTGTTGTTGTAAGATTCTGATCCTCTCCTGCGGTAAAAATGCTCGCATTTGAATGGTGTTTAACTCTGCGCCTATAAAGGTGACACGCTGCGAGGGCAACATGGCAGATTTTTCCCAATTTAGTGTTACGCTCAAGTGTTGACAAAGAGTGATGGTAGCATCCCTGGTTTGGATTAGCTGATGCCTGGTGGGGGCGGTAAGGAGCCAGTCGTCCAGATACAGAAACACCTGGAATTCCTGACGTCTCAAGTGAGCCATCACCACTGCCATACACTTGAACACCCTGGGGGCTGTGGTGAGACCAAAGGGCAGTGCTTGAAACTGGAAATGACTGGCTCCCAGCCAGAAGCGTAGGTGACTCCTGGATGCTCTGTCCATCTTTACACGGTAGTAAGCATCCTTGAGGTCGATGGAGCACACCCATACCTCCTCTCCCAACAATGGGAGAATCGACTGTAGTGTGACCATACGGAACTTGGACTTCTGTACATAGTTGTTTAGTTGGCTGAGATCTAATATGGGTCTCGGGTCCCCTGTTCTTTTCGGCACCAAAAAGAATCTTGAGTAAGTCCCTAATCCGATCTGGTCTGAGTGGACACTCTGGATGGCTCCTTTTTCTAGCAGCTTTGAAATCTCTAAGGCTGCTTGATCCCTTTGACTGGGTGGAACGTCTGGGATATTTCTGATTGATGGGGGGCGTCCAATAAGAACGGAATGAGATAAACTCCGGAAATTATTCATAATACCCATCGGTCCTGGGTGATGCTTTTCCAGGCTTCTGGATATAACGAAATTCGACCCCCGACTGGCTCCGGATAAGCACAGCCGGGCACTCCCTCAAGAATGAGAGTAGGGAGAGACGCGAAAGGAATCGTGGTCTCACGAATTGTGGGGGCCCCCTCTGCCTCTAGGGCAGCGTCTCCCCGAATAACCTCCCCCTCCTCTACCTCTGGAGGGGGACTCACCTTGTGCAGCAGGAAAAAACTTCTGTGATTTCTTGAACCACATCTTCCCACCCCGCTGGGCCTTGGGGTAAGGCCTAGAAGGAAGGGAAAAACAGACCCTACAGCAGACAGGGTCTTTCCCTCTTGCTCGCACCTGGTGAGGGTGTCTTTCACTTTGGTTCCGAACAAGGAAGAACCGAAGGGGGAGTCAGTGAAGGAAGACTTGTAGGCCTCCACAAAGTGACACAGGCGCAGCCAGGCTTGCCTCCTAAGGGCGACTCTTGAACTTGCTGCCCTACTCGCTCCCTTGGCTGCATACGAAATGGGCCGCATGGAGGAGCTGACAATGGAGTTGAGGGTAGACACCTGGGTGTTAACAGTCTGAGCCATCGCCTCAGGGACGTTACCTGCAAGAGTATCTCCTAACTCTTGAGGAGATCTCCCTGTAGCAGAGTGAAATGAGACAGATAATTCAGCGACCATAAGGTAAAGGTTGCTGACGAGAGGGTGCGCTTCCCATGGTCCTAGACTCCTTGTTAGGAGGATGGACGGAGGAAGAGGTCTCTGCTACTTCATTCTGAGCGGCCGCCACCACCATGGCATCTACAGGGACTCCTTCGGACAAGAACTCCTTACCCCGGGGAGCAGAAAGAAACTTGTTGGGGCGCCTGGGTACGGGCTCCACAGAATCAGGGTTTTCCCACACCCTTCGACAAATTGAATCAAGGAGCTCATCGAAGGGTGGGAACACCCAGGAGGCGGAGGGCTGAGCACCAAAGGCCTTAAGGAAGACAGACTCCTCCTTGGAAGGGGATTTGGACGGCCAGTCACCTCTTTGCTTCAGTATCTCCAGGATGTCGGAGAAGAAAACAGAGGATGACTTGGGGGACCCGTCAGATTCCTCGAGGTCAGTATCAGAAGTGAGGGACTTAACCTGGGAGTTTATGTGCTTCCTCTTGCACATTTTCTTTCTAGGGGGCTCCTCAGGCACGAACTCTGAAGGACCTGCAGAAAGTTGGGGACCACTCGTGGGGGTATCCCTAGGACTTGGTACTCTGCTGTCCCTGGATAGGTGATGGTCAGAGGCTCTCACCGGAGTGGTAGGGAACAGAGTGATCAATCTGCCTGATGTAGCTGACAATCTGGCCAGCAGAGTCCGCATGGCCTCGAAGGCTGGTCGTCCCCCCCCCCCGAGTCCGAGGTCCGGCCAGCCTCCAAGACCACGACAAGTCGGAATTCCCAAAGCCGAGGCACTTAGATGGAGGCTCGAAACCGAAATATGTCCCGAGATGTCCCCCTCGGGCCCGACTGAAGAATCCAGAGTCCCGAACACAGAGGACAGAGCTGATGGGGTCGGAGCCGATGTCGGCACCGATGGAGCCGGAGGGGCCATCGGATCCGGACTAGCAACATCACACGGCGCAGAACACTCCGGCTCATTAGACAGAGATGCGCTCGGAGGAATGGTCGAAGCAGGGGTCGGGACGGGCTCCAGAGCCGACTGGGCCAGATGCAGAAAACTATTTTGCCAAAACCGGTGACTGGAGGAGCCTCTGGGACCACTCTACCAACATCCATATCCTAAAGGGTTCTGGAGGATTTGGAGGACAGATAGGGAGATAGAGATGATCTCTCAGGAGAAGCTGGTTTGAGACTGGGCGATCGGCTCCGAAGAGGTTCCAATATAACCGGATCCAACGCCGGTTCCATCACCACCGACACTTCCTGCGGCCCCGAGGACAGTGGAGCAGAGGAGGTTGATGCAATTTTGTGACTTTCTCCGGAGGCTCCGATGAAACTGATGGAGCTGGAGATCTCTTTTTAGACTTAGATGATTTAGACTTAGCGCTGGGAGAAGAATCCAAGACCTCTTCGAAAGAGGGTTTGAAAAGTCCCTTTAGGATCAGCTTATTCTTTCTCTCTTGGAGCACTCTGGCACTGAATGTATGGCAAAAACTGCAGGATTCCTGCAGATGAATGGCTCCCAGGCCATAGACGCAAATAGAATGCCTATCGGTGATGGACATTTTGTACCCACATTTTGAGCACTTTTTGAAACCAGAAGGTTTGTGCTCTTTGGAGTCTTTAGACATAATCACCAGACAAAACCCAACAACGTGACCCAAGAGAAAATCTGACAGGAAAACTCACTAACACCACAAAAAACGCGGGAATCAGATAAGGTTGAAAATGTACACGCACTCTAGAGACACTGAAACCAACTACACCAAAAACCTCTAACTAAAACGGTTAATGACTACAAGGGTTGGAGAACCGATCATCAAACCTCTAATTTAAACAGTTTGACAGTTATCGGGATACCACAAACACGCACACTACCAAAATGCTAAACAACACTAAGAACAATAGCTATGAAAATAGCTTTTTGTTTCAGAGCAATAAATTTTCTCAAGACAAGAAAAAAAAAGGTACTTAGCCACAGCCAAGAGCGAGACCACGTCCGAGCTACACGAGTGGCAAATGAGATCTGGGGATATGGAGCAGTGCACCATGGGATACCTGCTTAGCCCAGCCAATAGAAGACTTTGAGCTAGAAAAGTCTGGCCGAGTCGGAGCCGATATTCGGCTCTGAACCCACGGGCAAGAATGTAGGCGAGATAGGACTACATAACATTCATTGTTTCCAGGCTGTGGCAGTGTTGAGTACAAACACTTTTTAGGTACCATTGAAGTTTCTTCATATGCAGTCTTGCACATGGAATTAGTAGGATGCAGGATGCCATGAAGCCCAAAGCCTGCAGAATTTTTCTTGCAGATAACTGGGCCTTTGTTGCCAACATTTTGAAATAGGTAGTCAGTTACCTTTGTTTGCCTGGCATGAGATAGGCCATCTGGGCAGCTGTATTTAAGCTTGCACCCAGGAATATTATCTCTTGAGAGGGTACTAGTTTTGCTTTCTTTTTACTGACTGTGTACCCTAGGCATGTTAGAAGTCTTTTCACAAACGCCAGACGTTGTAGAAGAATGTCCTTGTTCTCTGCTTGAATTAGACAGTCGTCCAAGTAAGGATATATTTGTATTCCTCTTTGTCTGCAGAATGCAATTACTGATGCCAGGCACTTTGTAAAGACCCTGGGCTCAGTAGATAAGCCAAAGGGCAGTGCAGAGAATTGGTAATGCATTGAGCCAGCCTTGAATCTGAGGTATCTTCTGCATGATTGGGACATGCAGGTATGCCTCTTTTAGGTCTAAAGTCGCAAGCCAAGCGTTCTTGCCCAGCATGGGCAGAAGCTGCTGTAAAGTCAACATTTTGAATTTTGGTATATCCAGGAATGTGTTCAGAATAGATAGGTCCAGTATTGGTCTCCAGGCTTTGTCCTTTCTGGGTACCAGGAACAGTCTTGAGTAAAATCTTTGCCCCTGCTCTTGCTTTGGTACTTGATGAATGGTTCCCATGTCCATGAGGGATGAGACTTGTTTTCAGGCATCTGCTCACTGATTTTTTGGCAGATCTGGCCAGCCGTTTGCCTTTGGCAGGGTATGAAAATGGAATTTGTAGCCTTGTGACACTATATTTAGAACCCACTTGTCTTGGGTTATAATGTGCCAATTTTGAGAAAAAGGTGCTAATTTTCCCCCTAAGGGTGCTGCCAGGAGATAAGTGCCTGGTGCAGGCACGGGTAAGTCATTGGGACTGTTTCCTGTATGGTTGTGTTTTGTCTTCTCCAACTTTGGAGGTAGAAGCACCCCATTGCTTTGACCTGTATGAACCTTGTGCCTGGGATCTGCCTCTAGGGCGTCTGGATCGGCTCCTTTGAGGTCTGTCTGACACTGGAAAGGACCAATTCTTTGTAGGCCAGTGTCTACTAAACCTAAGTGGCTGTAGTTGTAAAAAATCTTTGACCGTTTGCATAGATTTAGCTTTGTCCTCCATTTTCTTTAACACCTCTTCTGCCTTAACACCAAAAAAAGTATCATGTTGTAAAGGTGCATCTAATAATTTAACTTTGACATGATCAGGCAGATTTTGTTCCTTTAACCAAGCATGCCTCCTAATTACAGACTCCGTAACTGCAGCCCTGCAGGAGGCCTCCAAAGAATCAAAACCACATTGCAAAGTATGCTTTCCAACTTGTTCAGCTGCATGCAATAAATCCTGCATTTCCTTGTTTTCTGCGCATTCAGAGTTTAACAACATTTTCTGTTTAAGCAATGCCATGACATGTCGCTGATATTTAAGCATATGAAATGGACAGTTTAAGGCCCTTATAGCCAAGGTAGCAGATGTGCAAACCTTTTTTCCCCATCTATCCAGTGCCCTAGAATCTCTGTCAGAGGGGGTAGGGTTTTTTGCTGCGGAAGCCCTAACTCCTTTGGGACCCTGAGAAATAGTTTCTGGGTCTACAGAAGGGTTTTTAAAAAGGAATTTATGAGAGACAGGAACCCTGTAATATGTCAGGCTTAAAAGGAGCTGGAGGTAAGGAGTCAAGGGTAAGACTAGACTCCAAAAACACATCTACAATGTCCAACACAGGTGGAATGGCTAGAGGCCTGTGTTGAGGTAGTAAAACGTAATCCCTGAGCCTCTTTTTAGATTCTGAAAAATCTTGGCTCTCCCAGTGGAAATGCTCCCTCATGGTATGCAAGGTTTCCCCAAAAGAATAGTCCTCTGGAGGAGAAGCTGAAGGTATAGATTCTTCAGCAACAGAATCCTCATAGGGCGGAAGAGAATATTCCTGATCAGAAGAGGAATCAGAAGAAACAGAAACCTGATCTGAAGATTCATAGTCAGTCTCTTGCCTAGGCCTCTTATCAGGAGGGGGATGGGAACCCCTGATCAAGGTAATCAAGTCTTCGGCCATTTTGAGCATCTGTTTTTTGGGCATAGAGGCTTGTCCACGTGGCTCTTGAGTTTGTTTCTTTGCTTTAGAAGGTGTTTTAGTCTTTGCCTTTGAAGCTGAAGTCAGTTTAATGTAAAGAAGTTTAGGTCTGAAAACACCCTCAAAAGCCGGTGCCTGCTCAGCGGCTCTGGACCCATCTGAGGGAATAGTATCAGAGGCTCCAATACCTTGAGTTTCCAGCGGCATGGCCGACTCCATGTGGGAGTCGGAAGCGGCCTGTGACTCTAAAGTAGCGGGCGTCAGGGGCTGCGAAAGCGCCTCACTGAGGACCGGCAAACCGGTGACTGGCTTAGGAGAAGCTTCGTCGCCGGTTTTGGATCTCGGTTGTTTCTCTCTCTCTTTTTCTTTGCATTTTTTGTGAACTCCGGTAGTCGGACGGCTATCCGACGACATTTCTGGACAATTAAACCGGCATCCAAAATAGTTTAAAGCAAAATCATACTGACGCTCAATAGTGTGCTGTTTAAATCTAGCACAAAACAGACAACCAGGCACGTTGTGATCAGGGCCTAGGCAAAGAATACAGTAAGAATGAAAGTCCTTATGAGGTATTTGCTTTCCACAAGAAATACAATAATTTACTTTTTCTGACATCGGTCTGGAGCAAGAAAAAAGTTTCCCCAACGGGGTACTTAGCTTTATTGAAGACTTCGGATCTGAAATTCGAACACGAAAATCTCAGGAGTCTGCCGACCTGCACTTGCGAACTGCTTCTGCTTCGGGCACTGTGCGGCAAGAAAGACTGAAGAAAATGGTGTCGGCCGCTTCTTTTATACCGCTGACGACCTGACGTCAAGGAAGGGGTGACAGCAGCCGACGCAGGACCCAAGACTTTGGAATTCAGGCCGACTGAGGGCAACCTGCCAGCAGGATTACCCAAATGTAATGACTGCAACAGTGAAACACAAAGAAGATCAGAAATTTCAGAATCCTGGTCAGAAGAATCATAAGCAAATTCAGTCCTATGTCTCTTAGAGGGTGAAGGTTGGCTTCCCTTGATAAAAGCAATAAAGTCTTCAGCCATTCTTATTTGTTTTTTGAGGCATAGAAGCCTGACCATGCGGTCTGGGCATCAGTTTTCTAGGCATGGATCAAGTTTTAGGCCTTGAAGAAGAAGATGGCGTCGGTTTAATATGCAAGTCAGTAGGCCTGAATACACCCTCAGAAGCTGGTGTGCCTACACAGAGGCTCCGGACCCATCCAAAGTAGAGACATCCGCAGGTTCCACAGTTGAAGCATGTCACGGCATACCGGACTCCGAATGGGTGTCAGTAGAGGCCTGCGAATCTGAAGTAGCGCATATCAGAGGCTGTGAAAGTGCCTCACTGAGTACCAGTGAAATGGCGACTAGCTTAGGAGAAGCGTCGTTGGCAGCTTTGGAACTAAGTGGCCTGTCTCAGTCTTTATCTTTGTGTTTTTTCGGAATGTCGGTAGTCGGGTGGCTTACCGAAGCCACATCTTGGTAACTGAACAGAGTGCCAAAATATTTAGAAGTGTAAATATACTGACGACGAATAGTTCGTTGTTTAAATAAGGCACAAAAACGACACTGAGCTATGTCGTGGTCAGGGCCTAGGTAATGATTACAGTACGAATGATCTTTATGCTTTTGCTTTCCACAAGAAATACAACTATTGACTTTTATTGACATCGGTTTAGAGCAAGAAAAAGTTTCTCCAACAGGGTACTTAGCTTTAGTTGAAGACTTCAGTTCTGAAACTCAAACGAAATTTTCAGGAGTTGGCCAACCGGCATTTGTGAACTGCTTCTGCTTCGGGCACTGCACGGCAAGAAAGACTGATGTAATGGCGTTGGCTACGTGCTTTATACCCCCTGACTACCTGACGTCATGGAAGATGAGACAGCAACCGAAGCAGGACCCAAGACTTTGATAATCAGGCCGACTGAGGGCTACTGCAAGCAGATAACCCAAATGTGATGACTGCAACAGTGAAACACGAAGAACATCAACTGTATAAAAGGCCAACCTGTCAAACATTGGGTGTGTGCAAGTAATACAAAAGCTGGAACTAGATACTTAAAAAAACTGTTACAAATAAAAGGTGGGAATAACTTTTTAACATAATGAGCTTTTCAATATCTTTAAATGTTAATGGTTTCACAGATGCATACAAAAAAGAGCAGTGAGCTATATTAAAAAAAAGTATAGTGCAAAAAGCTATGCTACAGGAGACACATTTGGATAGAACTGTGCATGTGAATTTGATAAAGGTTTTCAAGGCAGTTATTCAGCAGAATACCTGGGACAAAGGAAAAGAGAAGTACTTATATTAATTGCAAGAGGAGCTCCAATAATGATAGAAGATAAAAAAAATAATAACGGTAAATATGTAGTACTACTGGCAAGGGAGGGGAATAACACTGCTATGCATTTATATTCCACCTAAAACTGCTATAAAGGAGCTTAAGAAAATTATGTGAAAAATAATCAGTTTTTAGAAGGGAATATTACTTGTAGGTGGGGACTGGAACTTGATTTGCAGCAGGATGTGTTGGGGGGGGGGGCAAGAAGGGAAAATATAACAAGGATGGGTAGACTTTTTAATAAATATACGAAAATATTTGGCATGGAAGATGCAAATTCCGTAGTGAATTTACATATTCCCCAATACAGAAAAACTGGGCAAGGCTAGACAGAATTTACATTTTATAGGAACATGCATTTAAATGAAACAGTTATGTACTCACCATAACGATCGATGTATGTGGTCAATCTCGCCTACATTCCTTACTCACGGGTTCGGAGCCGAGAATCGGCTACGACTCGGCCAAATTTCTCTAGCACAAAGTCTTTAATTGGTTGGGCTAACCTGGTATCCCAAGATGCACCTCGCCCTAGCCCCAGATCTTGTTTGCAATCATACCAATCATAACCCATACTCCAACACTGGAAGAAATTCCAGCCAGATAAGGGGGAAAAAAACAATGACCTTGAAGGGTCCACAGAGCTAATATTCCTCCAAATCCTCTAGGAAGGGGGCAAGTGGGAGGCTACATAGGAATGTAGGAGAGATGAACCACATACATCGATCGTTATGGTGAGTACATAACTAACTGATGTTATGTGGTCCTATCTTTCCTACATTCCTTACTCACGGGACAGCGTCCCCAGCACCTCTACCCTGGGAGGCTCATAGGAAGATACTCCTGAGAACCGTGGAATCAAAGGAAGCCTGGCCCCTAGAAGCCACGTCCAGCTTGTAATGAGTAATAAAAGTGTTGGGAGAGGCCCAAGTGGCCGGAGCACAAATATCATCCAAGGAAAGCCTAACATGGAAAGCTATTGATGTAGACATAGCCCTGGTGGAATGAGGCTTGATGGGAAAGGGTAAAGTTCTGCCTGCTGACGAGTAGATGAATGAAATACAATCTTTGATCCATTTAGAAATTGTGCACTTGGAAGTAAGACAACCTGCCCTGTTTTCTGAAAAGGACACAAACAGTTGATCAGATTTCCTAACATGCTTAGTCCTACGCAAATAAAATCTCAGCTGTCTGTGCACATCCATCTGATGAAACCTGAACTCTGCTTTATTAGAAAAGTTTGGAAAGAACACTGGTAGCTCAATAGATTGATGGAGATTGACAGTGGATGACACCTTCGGAAGGAAGGAAGGGTTAAGCCTCAGGGAAACTCTGTCCTTATGAAAGATCAAATACGGAGGTTTAATGGACAAAGCTTGAAGTTTTGATACCCTCCTGGCCGATGTAATGGCTATCAGAAAAGCCGTCTTCCAAGATAAGAACTTTAAGTCACAAGTGGCAGCCGGTTCAAAGGGTGGTGATGTCATAGCTTGTAGCACAAGGTTCAGGTCCCATGGCAGTACAGGTTCTGAAACAGGGGGGACGAAGTAACCAAGCGCCTTTTAGAAAGGCTTTACAGAGTTTGTGGCCCATAAGAGAGGGCTCCTAAGATGTGTGAAAATTGGAAATTGCAGCCAACTGTACTTTAATGGTAGCGGGTGCGGAGCCCTGACGGAACAACATGGCTAAAAAATCTAAGATCGACGGAATTGGGGCTGTGTAGGGGTCCAAACCTTGGGCCTGAGCCCAAATAGAGAATTTCCTCCATTTGCTGGAATAAATCTTCCTGGTGGAAGACTTATGAGAAGACAAGATGTGCACCACTTCAGGTGAAAAGGAATGTCGTCTGACTAGCGACGGAAGTGGAGCAGTCAGGCTGTCAACCTGAGAGTTCACAGGGATGGATGAAGTTGTCCTGACATGTGAATCAGGAGGTCCGGCACTGGGTCCAGAGTCCACGGACCGTCCAGTGCGTACCGTTGAAGAAAAGGGAACCATACTTGTCAAGGCCAGTGTGGAGCAATAAGGATCATCCCGCTTCCCAAGGATATGGCTTTCTGTATCACTCTTGGTAACAGAGTAAACGGAGGGAAAGTGTAGACCAGACCGGGGGGGACCAATCGTGAGCTAGAGCGTCCCTGGGTGACTCCCCCTGTGGGGGGATCAGAGTGAAGTACTTGGCTGCATTTGGCACTGAGGGGGCTGGAGAAGAGATCGCAGCAAGGCTGACCCCACCTTTTGAAGATCTGAACCGCCACTCGGTTGTTCAGGGACCACTCGTGAGTACTCAGAATAGCTCTGCTTAGCCTGTCCGCTATCACGTTGGACTTCCCCGGAATATGCGTTGCCACCAGAAACCGTTGGGAAGACACGGCTCACTGCCACACTCGCATGGCCTCTCTGCAGAGAGGATAAAATTTGGTTCCCCCCTGCTTGTTCAGGTACTACACTACGGACATGTTGTCCGAGTGAATTGCAATCGTTCCCCGAGGTAGAGAGTCTTGGAGTGCTCGCAAAGCCAGAAACACCGCTCTCATCTCCAGAACATTGAGTGCAAGTGTACCTCGTGATCTTGCCTGGTGCCTTGGACCGTCCTGCCTAAATAATGCCCCCGCCTCTGGAGGGGGACTCACCTTGAGCTGCGGGAAAGGACCTCAGACTTTTTGAACCACATTTTCCCTCCTCTCTGAGCCTTGGGTTAAGGCCTAGAAGGGAGAGAAAAATGGGCCCCTACGGCAGATAGGGTCTTTCCCTCCTGTTCGCATCTGGTGAGGGTGTTTTTCACCGAGTCCAAAGAGAGAGGACCCATCAAAGGGTTTGTCAGTGAAGGAAGACTTAAAGGCCTCCGCGAAATGACACAGGTGCATCCAGGCTTGCCTTCTAAGAGCTACGCCTGAGCTAGCTGCCCTACTCGCCCCTTCGGCTGCATAAGATATGAGCCTCATAGACGAGCTGACAATGGAACCTAGGGTAGACAACTGGGCGTTAACAGTCTGCGCGACCGCCTCAGACTGCTAAAATACTTAGAAAAAGTATTTGAAAGGGTACTTAGCCACATCCAAGCGAGACCATGTCCTAACTCTATGAGCGGCAAACGAGATCTGGGGCTAGGGCGAGGTGCATCTTGGGATACGGGGTTAGCCCAGCCAATTAAAGACTTCATGCTAGAGAAATTTGGCCGAGTCGGAGCAGATTCTCGGCTCCGAACCCATGAGTAAGGAATGTAGGCGAGATAGGACCACATAACATCTTCTGATACACATTCAATTACAATTACAGATCACGTACCAATAATTATTAAAATAAAAATGCAGGATAATGAAATAAAATGAGACACTGGAGCTTTCCCCACCTATATGTTGAAAAGAGAGGAATTTAGGGAATGGGTAGTGGAACATATTTGGGAGTTATTAAAGACAATTTTTTTTTCTGAAAATATAGCCAAGGAGCGGGATAAAATTATAGTGGAGTTTTAAAATGGAGTACAAATAAGAGAGAGATGGTTAAGAAATAATGACTTGGAAGGACTGGACAAAGGTTGTACTGCAGAACGGGGGAATCTCTCAGAACAAAAAGAGAAGCAACTGCAGAATGCTGAACAGAAAAATAAGGGATTACCTTAATAATATGCATTAGTTTAGAAAGACTGCTGTTATGCAGCTGTTTTTTGATAACTCTAGAGCACAAAAACTTTAAGCACAACTACTTAGGAAACAAAGTAGAAAGGACGGTCGCCAAACTTACACAATAACAAGAGATCTTGTAAGCTACTAGAAATATTTCGGAAATATTATGAAAATCAAGAAACAGTACAAACAGAAATGTTTATGGAAGAATTAAACATGTCAAAGTTAGAGGTAGATGAGGATCAATTACTAACAGTTAGGAGAAGATAAAAAATGGTGAAGTATAACCAATCACCAAGAAAGTCCCCAGGAATAGATGGCATTTCTGTGAAGGTTTGGAAGGTAGGAGGGAAAAAATTGAAAGTTATGCAAGGCTTTAACAATATTTTAGGAGGAAGAGAAGAACCAACTTCCTGGAAAAAAGCAGTGGTGGCTGTAATTCTTATGGAGGAAAGACCCACCAGATTCAGCTTCATGCAAGCCCATTCCATTCCTAAACCATGATTATAACGTGTTTATGTCTACAATGGCTAAAATAATGGAAAAGTTGGTCAACATTGACAGACATGGATCAATGTGGTTTTGGAGGGGAGGCAAATATTTGGCAACATTAACAATGATGATCCAGAGGGAAGCTGAATGTAATATATATATATATATATATATATATATATATATATATATATATATATATATATATATATATATATAAACTCTCTTGTTGGTGGGTCTTGATACAGAGAAAACATATGACCAAGCTGTGAGTTTATGAGAGCAGGGCAATGGAATAGTGCAATCCCCGATAAAATTATAAGATTGATTAGAAAGATATATGAGGGACTGAAGGGTAAATTAAAGTGGGTGGGTTCTTCTCTGATTTCTGTTTGAACAGAGGAACCAGGCAGGGGTATCCTCTTTCCCCTTTGTTACTTGCACTACATTTAGAACCACTGGCAAAGAAAAAAAGGGGGGGGGGACTCAAATTCAAGGATATAATTGGTATGGTAGTCAAGAAATGCTGGCTCTATTTGCAGTTATTTTATACCCGATAAAAATAAAAAAAATGACATTTCAGTGCTGTGAAACATTTTGAGATGGTCTCAAATCTTATCAGGACACAAAATTAATGAAGCTAAAACAAAGGATATAGCTGTAAATTATATTCCCACACAAGAATTGGTTCAACAATATCCATATTTATGGGGACAAGACAAAAAGTGCTTAGCAGTACGAATTAAAAAGGATTCTGGTGTAGCAGCTAAGGATATGTGGGAAGAAACTAAACAAAAGATCATACAAAAACCGAGAAACTGGAAGCTCTGTTATATGAATATAGGTAGCAAGATACAAACAGTTAAAATGTTTTAGTCCCTAAGTTTTACACAGTGGTCAGGCATACTCTTATCAACCAGAAGAGAAGTTGTAGATAGCTATTAACAAAGACCTAAAGGATTTTATCTGGGAGGAGAACACTGCAAGGGTCAAATGGATAAGCTGATTCTTCTAACTGAACATGGCATTTTTGGATTACCGGATTTGAAGGGGTATTTCAGAGCTACACAGCTAAGGCTCGTATACATACCACAACAGAAAAGTACAGTTTTGTACCTACCATAAATGTAGATGTCCGATAGGTATGCATCTGCAGTCATAACATATGGGTTGTCCTGCCTCAGGCAGCCCTTCGGTCGGCCGGATTCCAAAGTCTGGGTCTGGCCTCGGCTGATGTCGCACTTCACCCAACGTCATAGCTTCTGGGGTATAAAGGCATCAGCAGACGCCATTTTCCTCAGTCTTTCTTGCCGCGCGGACATCCTACAAATCAAAGTGGAAATGGATGATGATGAAACGGGGGAACAGGGAGAGACTGGGATTTTGGATGTAGATCCTTAAGGAAAATGACCATGCAGAATATTATATTTATAAAGTAGCAGAAAACATTCTAAGAACTAAGCCAAAATGGGAATGGAGAAAGGAGATCCTGCCAATAGGGCAGCCTGCAATTAGGGATACAAACAATAAGCAAGAGGGGGCTGGAACTTACTGGATAAAACTGGTGAGAGAACCAAGGTATTGGGAGCAAATAATTACAAGGGGAAAGGTAAAGTACGGTTTTGTACCTACCATAAATGCAGATGTTAGAGTGCCAATACAGCTGCAGTCATAACAGATGGGTTCTCCTGCCATCGGGCGGGTCCTCGGTCGGCCGAATTCCAAAGTCTAGGTCCGGCATCGGTTGTCGTCGCTTCTTCCCTGACGTCAGTGCGACAGGGGTATAAAAGAACCAGCCGACACCATTTTCTTCAGTTTTTCTTGCCCCAGATGTCAGGTGCCCCCAGAAGGAAGGCAATACATAAAATAATGTAATAATGCAATGCAATATAATCAAAAAACAGTAGTTGCAAGCAAATACACCATAAAAGAATACCCCTAGAGGGGAAGGAGGGAGGGAAACCTGGACTGCAGCTGTATTAGCACTCGAACATCTAAATTTATGGTAGGTACAAAACTGTACTATGTTCATCATGCATACAGCTGCAGTCATAACAGATGGGTAGAATCCCAAAGCTAAGAAAGGGGTGGTAGGCACTAGGTGGAACTAGGAGGTGCCAAAATGCCCTGCAAGACTGCAGTGGCAAAGCCTGCTCTAGATTTGGAGTATAAAGGTAAGTGGTAGTGCTTAGAGAAGGTATGCACAGACTCCATGTGGCTGCTTCCAAAATATCCTTGGTAGGTACTCCTCTGAGGAAGGCTGCAGAGGTGGCTGTGGCCCTGGTGGAATGGGTTCTAATGCCTGTAGGTCCAGTTTTGCCATGAAAAGAATAGCAAAAGCGTATGCAGTGGGCTATCCATTTTGAGATTGTCTGTTTGGAAATTGGCTTTCCTAGAACTCCTACAGCATAGGCCACAAAGAGCTGTTCTGATTTTCTGAAAGGCTTTGTTCTGTCCAAATAATAGCGCAGTTGCCTGTGGATGTCCAAGGAATGTAGTAATCTCTCCCCTTTGTTTTGAGGATTAGGATAAAAAGTAGGTAAATGTATGGCCTGATTTAAAGCTACTCTGGATACCACTTTAGGCATAAAGGACGGGTTGGTTCGTAAGGAAACTCTGTCCTGATGGAAGATGATAAAAGGCTGGACAAGCCATGAGAGCCTGTAGTTCTGAAACTCTACGAGCTGAAGTGATAGCCAGAAGGAATGCTGTTTTCCAGGACAAATATTGCAAATCTGATGAGGCAGCTGGCTCAAAAGGAGGCAAGGTCAGTTTTTCCAGAATGAAATTAAGATCCCAAGCAGGTATTGGTTGTTTCCTTGGAGGTCTTAAATTCTTAGCCCCTCTGAGGAACTGTCTTAATAGAGGGTGAGAGAATAAAGATGGATCAGTGTTGTATTCTGCAGAAATGGCTGAGGCATGGATTTTGATGGAGGAGAACGAAAGTCCACTGCTTAGCAGTTCAGCCAAATATTGTAGTATTTGAGGTAAATTCAGTTTTCCAGGGTTCTGGCCCTTTTTCTCATTCCAGACACAAAAACGTTTCCATTTGGCGGAGTAAGCTTTTCTAGTTGATGGACTTCTGGCCTCCAAAAGGACATCCTGCACCTCCTTGGAAAGTAGGGCCTGCTGTGATGCTAAGGAATCTTCCATGCGGCTAGATTGAGTGTTTTTATCTGACTGTGAAGAGTTTTGAAGCTGTGCTGAGTCAGAAGAAGAGGCATTAGAGGCAGGGTCCGTGGTGGGGAATGCGTCAGGCTCCTCAGGAGTGGGTACCAGTGTTGCCTTGGCCAGTCCGGAGCAATGAGGATCATCTTTGGTCTGTCTGCTCTGGTCTTCAATAGGACTTTGGGCAGCAGAGGAAGAGGCGGGAAGGCATAAACTGTCATTGATGTCCAACTGAAAGAGAGAGCGTCCACTCTCCAGGCCTTTGGATGGAAGATTCTTGAGCAGAATTTTGTCAATTGATGATTTTTGTGGGAGGCAAAGAGATCTATGTCTGGCCTTCCCCATTCTTGGATTATTTCTGTAAAAACTTTTGTATGCAACTTCCATTCGTGTGGATCTGTCATATTCCTGCTTAGGTTGTCTGCCAGTGTGTTTTCCTTGCCTGGCAAGTACTGTGCTTGTAGTTCCATTTGTAAGTCCATGTCCATGTTCCAAAGTGACATGTCCAGTCTGCATAGGGGGTAAGAATGTGTTCCTCCCTGCTTATGTACCACATAATTGTGGTGTTGTCCGTTCTTATCAACAGTTGACCTGGTTGTAGAAGGTCCTTGAAAACTATAATAGCATTTATTACTGCTAGCATTTCTTTTTGATTGATGTGAAGGTGCTTTTCTTTTTGGGACCATTTGCCCTGAATGCACCGGTCTGTCATGTGCACCCCCCCAAGCGTAGTCCGAGGCGTCTGTTGTGATGACTGGATTTGCTTGCTGAATGGAAGACCTGTGTTTGTTTGACATGCTTGAGCCCACCACAGAAATTCCTTTTGCAGACATGGAATTAGTGGTATTATTGTTTCCAAACTGTGGCTGTGTGAGACCATATGTTTCTTAGGTACCATTGCAGTTTTCTCATATGCAGCTTTGCACATGGGATTAGTAAGATGCAAGATGCCATGAATCCCAGAGCCTGCAGGATTTTCCTTGCAGTCAGCCTGGTGCAATTTGCCAGTGTTCTGAAATATTGAATTAGTTGCCCCTGCTTCTCTGGCGTGAGGTAGGCCATCTGGGTGTTTGTGTCCAAATAGGAACCCAGGAAAATTATCTTCCGAGAGGGTATTAGCCTTGATTTCTCTTTGTTGACTGTGTATCCCAGAGAGTTTAATAACATTATTACATAAGCCAGATGTTTCAGAATAATGTGCTTGCTGTCCGCTTGGATCAGGCAGTCGTCCAAATAAGGGTATATTTGTATCCCTTGAAGTCTGCAGTAGGCAATTACTGATGCCAGGCATTTCGTGAATACTCTGGGCAGTAGATAACCCAAAGGGCAATGCAGAGAATTGATAATGGGTTGAACCTGCAAGAAATCTGAGGTATCTTCTGCAATTTTGTCTGATTGGGACATGCAGGTATGCCTCCTTGAGGTCCAATGTTACCAGCCAAGACTCCTTGCCCAGCATGGGAAGAAGTTGCTGTAGAGTGAGCATCTTGAATTTTGGTACTAGTAGGAATGTGTTTAGGATGGAAAGATCCAAAATAGGTCTCCAATCTTTTCCCTTCCTTGGCACCAGAAATAGCCTGGAATAAAAACCTTGACCTTGTTTGTGTGTAGGTACCTCTTGAATAGCTTTCATATTTATAAGATCTGAAATTTGCTTTTGTGCCTCTGCCCTTTGATTGTGTGGCAGGTTTGGCATGCCTCTCATTTTTGGAAGGGTATGAAAATTAAATTTGTAGCCTCTGTTTATAATGTCCAGGATCCATTTGTCCTTTGTGACAACATGCCAATTTTTTGAAAATTGTGCCAGCTTTCCTCCTAAGGGGGCTGCCATTTGAGACCTGGTTGGCATGCAAAGGGGAAAGTCATTGGGTTTGCTTTCTGAAAGATTGCGAGTTGTCCTCACCACCTCTTTGTGTAGGAGCTTGCCATGGTCTGCCTCTGTAGGATCCTTGTGATTGTCCTCTGCCCCTCGGGCGCCTGTATCTGCCTCTTTGGGGTCTGTCTGTGGCAGGAAAGGACCAGTTCTTGGAAGGCCAATTTCTACTAAAACGTGGGGGTTGAACTTGTAGAAATTCTTTCACAGTTTGCATTGATTTAGCCTTTTCCTCCATTTTCCGTAATACTTCCTCAGCATTTGCTCCAAATAGTACATCCTTTTGAAGAGGGGTGTCTAGTAATTTAGCTTTGACATGATCAGGCAAGGCTTGTTCCTTGAGCCAGGCATGCCTACGTATGACTGAGCCTGTAACAGCAGCTCTACATGAGGCCTCTAGAGCATCAAAACCACATTGTAAGGTATGTTTACCCACTTGTTCTGCACTATGCATCAAATCCTGCAACTCTTTCAAGTCTGGTTGTTCAGGTTGTGACATTTTACTTTTCAAATGAGATAACAGAAACTGTTGGTATTTTAGCATATGAAATAGACAGTTTAAGGCCCTCATGGATAAGGTAGCCGAGGTATATACCTTTTTCCCCACCTTTCTAAGGATCTGGAATCTCTCTCAGAAGGCAATGGATTTTTGGCAATGGAGGCCTTAACTCCCCTGGGCCCCTGTGAAATGGTTTCTAGGTCAGCAGCATGGCTTTTGTATAGAAATTGGTGAGAGTCAGGAACCCTGTAGTACCTGTCAGGCTTAACTGGAGCTGGAGGTAGAGAGTCCGGGTTAAGGCAGGCCTCCGAGTAAACATCATCTAGGATGTCCAAGACAGGAGGTATAGCCAGAGGCCTGTGCTGGGGTAACAAAAGAAATTCCCTGAGCCTTTTCTTGGAATCTGAATAATCCTGGCCTTCCCAGTGGAAGTGTTCCCTTAAGGTATGCAAAGTTTCCCCAAATGAGTAATCCTCAGGGGGGGATACAGAAGGAATAGACTCCTCTGCATCAGAGTCTTCAAAAGGGGAGTAAGACTGTTCCTGATCATCAGTGTGTTCTGAAATAATGGAGCCCTGATCAGAGGAGGGGGAATCTTCCTCCACTCTGGGCCTTTTGTCCAGAGGAGGCTGAAAACCTCTGATTAGAGTAATTAAATCCTCAGCCATTTTAAGCATCTGTTTCTTAGGCATGGGGCCTGGAGATGGGCCTTGTGTAGCTGGTCTCTTAGGGTACAAGGTTGCTTTAGACTTGGTGAAAGCCTTGATGGCGAAAGAAGAGGAAGGTCTGAAGACACCTTGAGTGTAGGTGGACCTGTCCACATTCTGTGTTTCAACGCCAAGAGTGGCTTCGGTATCTGTAGTTGGGGTGTGGGCCGAGAAGCCTGCGACCTCGGGTACAGGAGACACCGCCAAAGATGTGTCGTCGGTAATCAGGGGCTGCGTAGGCGCCTCGCTGAGAACCGGACCACGTGTAGTCGGCTTTGGCGTGGTGTCGGTAGAGGCCGCGGACCTAGAGTGTCGGTCCTTCTCTTTGCATTTTTTTAGACAAAACCGGAGTCGGAGTATCCGACAACATAGTATAGTTAAATGCTTTCCCAAAAAAATGCTGGGCGAACTCCGCCCGACGCTTAATAGTGCGTTTGTTGAATGTAGCACAAAAGCGACAGACCGAGACGTTGTGGTCTGGGCCTAAGCAAGGAATACAGAGGGAATGGAAATCCTTATGCGGTATTTGCTTCCCACAAGAAATACAATTATTAACTTTGTCTGACATCGGTCTGAGGCAAGAAATGTTTCCCCAACGGGGTACTTAGCTTTTAAGACTTCGGTTTCCAAATTTTCGTACTCTCAGGAGCTGGCCGACCGGCACTTGCTAACTGCTTCTGCTTCGGGCACCGCGCGGCAAGAAAGACTGGAGAAAATGGCGTCGGCTGGTTCTTTTATACCCCTGTCGCACTGACGTCAGGGAAGAAGTGACGACAACCGACGCCGGACCTAGACTTTGGAATTCGGCCGACCAAGGACCCGCCTGACGGCAGGAAAACCCATCTGTTATGACTGCAGCTGTACGCATGATGAACATTGGGAAGAGGGCAAGAATTTATTAGGACTGCAGGACAGAGACTCCCTTCCCTATCAAGGACTGATATTAAAGTATAGGCAAAGAGAAAGAAATAGGGGGAGCCCAAGTAAAACAGCAGCACTGGTAGAGTTTTTAGTAGAATCTAGAACAGAAGCTGCTGTTAAAAAGGGAATAATTAGTACAGCATACAAAATTCTGCATGGTAAATAAAAGAATCAGAGGAGGTAAGAAAGGATTGGAAAGAGACTGGATAAACAATTCACAAAGAAACAATGGGGGATATACGTACCTCTCCCAAAATATGCAACAAAGTCTAGAAGATTTAGGGTATTTGTTTGGCATTGTTTACATAGGTATTTTTATACCCCAAGTAGACTCCAAAGAATTTTTCCTCTGGTAGACAAATACTGGAGGTGTGACAGGGAAGAAAAAGGAAACTGGGAACATTTTCTGGGAGTGTAATTACTTGGCAGACTTTAAAAGATTCTTTGCACCCTGCTTGGTCAAAGATACTGCGTGAGCAAACGTGTGTAAGTAAAAAAATGATTTTTCTGAGCTATGATACAGAATTGAAACTGCCTAGACATAGTAAGGCCTTGCTGAGTAATTATGGTAGGTGCCAAAAAAGCTATTACTAGAAAATGGAAATCAAAGTCTAAACCAACTTTAGAAGACTGAATGCTGTTAATTACATCAAAAGGTGCTTCAACAAAGTATTAGTTTATGGGTGTGCATACTTATGCAACCAGCTTATTGTATATTATTTATTTTTCCATATTTATCCACTAACAGATTTGTTTTTCAATTAAATTGTACAGGTTATAGGTCACACTAAAGGTGGGAAAAGTTTTGAAATTATTTATTGTGGTCTCGGGTCTCATTTTTTTATCACAAAAACCTGGCATTTTAACAGGGGTGTGTACACATTTTATATCCACTGTGTGTGTGTATATATACACACACACACACACATACGCACACGCACACACACAAACAGAAAAACATCATAAGTATGCAAGAATGAAGAGGGGATCTTTATCAGTCTGGAAGCTGTAAACCCACCCATGCAGGCTGCTGAGTGGATTCAAATGTGCAAGTCCTATAGCTGGCACTAAACACTGAACTGATTTTCTGTGACAGGAGTTAGGCTTCCCCAGATGGGAGGGGCTTAGCAATCCCCTATCACAGATGATCACAGGAGGAGATTTTGAGCTCTTGAAAGTTGAGGCAATGCAAATGAACACAGATTAGCTTTCTGGATGGAAAAAGGTGGGATTTCTTTGGGTTCAGGGTGTAACACAGCAGCGAGAAAATGGTCATCGTTAATTGAAAGGTGGAGAGAAACTCCTCTACATAATCTCCTTGGATCAGGCAGTTTTTAAACTAAGGGTAGAAGTGAATGTCCTTGGTCCTACAGTGTGCAATTACCGGTGCCAAGCATTTGGTGAATACTCTGGGTGCAGAAGTTAAGCCAAAGAGTCGAGCATAGAATTGAGAATTTCCACCTACTTTGAAGCACAGATGCTTCCTGAGAGATTTTACAATGGGAATGGAAAGGTAAGCATATACAGATCCAAGACGACCATGTAGGCTCTTGGATCAAGCATAGGTAGGAGCTTTTGCAAAGTTAGGGACCAGAAGAAATCAGTTTAGTTTTGACAATCTGTTACATGCCTCAAAGTTCCCTCTTTTCTTGGAATAAGAAAGAGTCTCGACTAATACCCCTTTCCCAGGGGGGGTACCTCTTCCATACAGCTTTGCTGTAAAAGTAAATCTACTCAGTCCAAAACTTCTTTTAGTTGGTTGAGTGGAACATTAGGAATGCCAGCAGGCTTTGTGAGACAAGTCAAAGGAAGTCTACAGCCTGACTGGATGATGTTTAGCACCCATTTGTCTTTGGTAATCTTAGCCCATTCATTGTGAAAGAGCTAACCTTCCTCCAAGCTTTGGAGGAACAGTAGGGTTTGGAAGGAGGAGGAGAGGGAGTGGCTGGGGGCAGGGAAAGGACGGGACAGGCTGAACCAGGGTTGCTCTATGTTGGACTTTCCTTTTCTTTTCCCATTAAAAGATTCTGGAAGGCCGGATGATATGGTGGAACTGTGCTGTCTGGAAGCTACAAATGTGAAGCAAATCCTCAGTCAGCCTAAGTGGAGCCTGCTGGTAGGTCTGAGGGGTTGTGAGGGGGCTGAGGGTTGGCAGAAAGGATATTTTTAGGTATGGCCCTAGGCTAGGCCCCGACAAGGCAACAACCTGCACATGGCCAATTGAGACCCCTCAGAGGCTCTCTGTATTCCACCCTCCTACCGGAAGCCTGAACACAGAAGTCAGAAGCCATGGTCTACAAAACAGTCTTGGACTTAACAACCCTTGTCCTTTGACTTGTGTAGATGTAGAAGGGTCAGGAAGCATGTCCGACTCCACAAGGCACTCAACAGCAGTCACCAACACTTCCTCACTCATCGGAAGAACTGCAAAGGCATCTCTCTCCTGTCCCCTGACATTCCCAAGCCTGGGTAGACTGGCTCATGCCGAAGTTGTGTCATCTGCCACACTATGTAGTTTCGGATGCTTCTCCCCATGTTTTCAAGAGGAGTTGATAGAAAAACCGGTGGACACCATAGTGCATGAAGATCCCAGATGCCCTTTTCCTAAGAATTGGGAAAGGGACTCAGCCCACTAACAAATAGTGCTCTTACTGAAGTGGGCACAATGGGGACAATTAAGGATGTCATACTCCGGGGCCTAAGCAGAAAAGGCAAAGGGGGATAAAAATAATACAAGTACACAAATTCTAGAGAGAAAATTAAGTTTTGTGTTTTGTTTTTTTTTTTTTCTTTTCCTAATGGGGCATTTAATAAAGTGTTCCCAGATGGGGCACTAAACTTTAATAAGCACTCTGGTCTTCAGATCATTTAACTCAGTCTATGATGAGTACACGTCAGGCTCAGATGTCAAGAAGTTGCAAGATAACACGGGTCAACTACCCTTATAGCCAAACATCAGATGCAGGGCATCCACCAAACCAGGAGGGATTTCTGGTACTTGGGCCGGACAAGAGCTATTACAGCAAGGAAAACTCCATATGTTTATTACTGCAACAGTGAAACACAATGATCAAAGGGTTTTTCCAGTAGGAAAAGTGGCAGACTAAAGTTAGCATTTCAAATGCTGTTTACAGACAAAGGACAGTCTAACTGAATTTGCTCACTGCATCTAAAAATTGGGACTACTACACACACTACGCTAACTACTCTTGTGTAGCATTTCATGTGAGGAACCAACAAAAATGATGCCACTAAGCTTAATGTTCACAAAACTAGATATGTGAGGAGAGTGGGGATGAGATAAGTTGGAAAATCATGGCAGTAAGTTACAAAACCTTTCTTAAGGAATGCAGCCAATTCTATGTCTGGTGTCCAAAAGCATCCTATGAATGTAGAGCTTTTGATGGTTCCAACTGTGACTTTGTAGTGTTTACTGAAATAACTAAGACACAGATATAAGTGAATCATATGAATAATGAGTTTCTCCCTTGTTGTAGTAAGTAGGAAACAATTGTCTAGGTATGGGAATACACACATTCCTTTCAGCCTCGGGTAGGATGCCACTGACTGAAATGCATGTAGAGAACACCCAGAAAGCTGTGGTGAGACCAAATGAAAATGCCCAAGACTGGTGATCCTTGGTCCCCAACCTGAAGAGACATATTCTGGACACTCTAGCAGTTTTTTTTTTTTTATGGAGATAAGCATCATGTAGGTTGAATGAGTGCATGCAGTCCCTTTCAAGCAAACAAGTACAGCTTGCACTGTGACAATGCAGAGCTTTGTCTTCTTTAACTGTTTAGGCTGCAGAACTAAAGAAAGTACAGTTTTGTACCTACCATAAATGTAGATGTCCGACAGGTATGCATCTGCAGTCCTAACATATGGGTTGTCCTGCCTCAGGCAGCCCTTCGGTCGGCCGGATTCCAAAGTCTGGGTCTGGCCTCGGCTGATGTCGCACTTCACCCGACATCATAGCTGCTGGGGTATAAAGGCATCAGCCAACACCATTTACCTCAGTGTTTCTTGCCCCAGATGCCAGGTGCCCTCTAGGAAGGCTAAATTTGGATAAATGCAAATAATTCCAAACAGTATAAAGCAAAAATATATATATACATATATACATACATACAAACAAATACACCATAATAGATTCCCCCAGCTAGCTAAAAGAGGGATAAGTACCCTAGGAATACCACAGAAGGGAAGGGGGGTGGGTAATCCTGACTGCAGATGCATACCTATCGGACATCTACATTTATGGTAGGTACAAAACTGTACTATGTCCTTCAAGGATGCATCTGCAGTCCTAACATATGGGTAGAATACCATAGCCAAACTGGGGGAGGGGGAACTAAGATAAAGATGGTGTAGTTAAGATCCCTTGCAGAACAGCAGTTGCAAAACCTGCTCGGGATCTGGAGTATAGAGGAAGATTATAATGCTTGGCAAATGTATGCACGGAGCTCCAAGCAGCAGCTTCTAAAATGTCTTTGGTAGCCACTCCTCGTAGGAAAGCTGTAGTGGTGGCTGTAGCTCTTGTGGAGTGAGGCCTGATATTTTCAGGAGTTGTCTTTCCATGAAACGAGTAGCCAAATCTAATGCAATTTCCTATCCATTTTGAGATTGTTCATAGGTTCATAGGTTCATACTAGGCTATCTGCCCGAGGGCATTTACAAGCCTAGCCCATCGTTTTGTGGCTTACGCCACCCCTTAAGTATGGGGAACTATACCCATTATTTTGCTGTGCCTCTGTCGAGCAGTGACACTGAGGTAATCCCTGGGGTATATTTGCGATCTCCCATCCATTGGTCAAGATTTCTCTTGAACAAGGCCAGCGAGGTGCTCTGCCTCACATATACCGGGATTTTGTTCCACAGCATAGGAGTCTTTGGGTGATGAATCTATCCCTCCAGCACGCCCTATTAATAGCCGTGTCGAGGTTTAAGTCTCCCGCCCTTGCGGCTCTGGTGGATCTAGATTTTTGAGGTGAAGCATATTCATCAAATCTGGGTTTGACATGGCCTTGTATGTTAGGCAAAGGTCACCTCTGAGCAGCGGTGGCGACTGAATAGAGCTGGAGTTCTTTCAGTCGGGCAGCATAGGACAGATTTTGAGACCCTTTATCCTTTTGGTGAGGAACTTTTGTGGTCTCTCCAGCTGCTGCAAGTGTCGGGTCAGATACATTCCGAATTGGGCATTGTACTCAATCATTGGTCTGATGAGTGATGAGTAAAGGGAGACCATGACCTCCTTGATCTAGATGAGAATCCCTTCATGATAAGGTGGGCAATGTAGAAGGTCTTCCTAACTACTTTAGCTACATGGGTGTCGAATGACAGACTACAATCAACCTGGGTCCCCAAGTCCCTGATAACTTCTTCTGTGCTCAGTGGATTGCCACCTATTTGGTAGCTAGGGGTAACCTTGTTTTTCCGAAGGGTATGACTATGCATTTTTGGCATTTAACTTTAGGCCATGGCTCTGGCACCAGTTATCCGCTTCTGTGAGACCCTTCTGAAGGATATCTGTGTCAGATGTGTTTTCTTCTATGGGACCCAGTTTGCAGTCATCTGCAAACTTTGTCATCCATAACCCTCCTGTGTCTGCTTGTACTGAAAAGTAGATGCCAAACAAGAGGGCCCAGGACTGAGCCCTGTGGGACCCCACTTGTGACAGGCTTTGAGTCTGACATGGCGCCAGCAACTCTGACCCTGTGGGTTCTGTCACTCAGCCAGTTTGCAACCCATCTTGTGATGTATGGGTTAACATTTAAGCTGCTGAGTTTTTCAATGATACCTGAGTGAGGTATTGTATCAAAGGCCTTCGCCAGATCCAGGTAGGCTGTATGGACTGCCTTTCCCTCATCAATGGCTTTGGTGACTGTTTCAAAAGTCAACCAAGTTTAAAAGGCATGATCTGCCTTTGACAAAGCCAAACTGGGTTGGATCCAAGGTCTGCAAATTCCCTATGTCTTTATTTATGAGGTCCATTATGATCCTCTCCATGGCTTTGCAGATAAGGCTTGTCAAGCTAATAGGCGGTAATTTCCAGGGTCGGTGGAAGCACCGCCTTTGTGAAGTGGGACCACAGTTGCAGTGCCACTCCTGGGTACATATCCAGAGGTAAGACTTTGATTAAATAGCTGTCCTAGTTGTGGGTTTAATTCCTCATTGAGTTCAGGAGCACACAGCCGGGGACACCGGGTCCCATGGATGCTGTGTTTTTGCTTTGAGAGAGCAGTTTTAACTTAAATGTTTGGGGGCTGCAATCGTTTGGTATAGATATCTCTCCTTTTGGAGCGGAGGTCGCCGGGAAGTTTGCACTGAACCTGTTAGCCAGTAAGTTGTCAACGTCTGTAGGATCAGTTATCTTCACATCATTTTGACTAGTTCTGAGCATATCTGGGAGTTTCCTCCCAGGTTTCTAACATAGCTAAAGAATGCCTTATGATTGTCTTTTGAGTCTTTAGCTATTTTCTCTCAAAATTTGCTTTGGATGATTTTATGAGAGCTCTTAGTTTTTTACTTATAGTGATCAAGGGTGTCTTACCTTTTAAGGATTTTGCTCTATCTTGTAGTAGCTTTCTCCTTTTGTTGTAGAGTTTGTTTATGGCTGGGGTCCACCAGAGTGGACGCTTGCCTTTGGTACAGAGAGTCTTTGTTTTGCTTGGGATTGCCTTATCCATGCAGTCCTGCAGGTGCTGGTAGAAGGCATTTGTGAGTGATTCAGCGGCTTGAGTACTGTTTTCCAGGGCCTTAAAGGAGACCACACTAGTCTTTAGAAGTGTGAAGTCGGCTTCGAGGAGGATTTTACTGTGGTCTTTTTATTTCAGGTGGGGTGGGATGAGGACCTCCAGCGAGATTAGTTGTGATCTGATCTCACCAGTGAGGGGTATACTTCGGTGTTGAACATTGTGCTCCCATGTTCGTGATGATGAGATCAAGTATGTTATCTCCTCTTGTGGGGATGGTGACTAGTTGTTCCATGGCATTTGAGTTTATGAATTCCAGGAACTTTTGGGCTAGGGTGTTTGGGCTTGAGTAGTGTTCCCAGTCTATATTAGGGTAATTGAAGTCACCTAGTATGATGGTGTTTGGTGATACATTTATCCCTCTAGTGTTTTCAGGAAGGCCATGTGAGGTTCCTGAGTTTGTGAGGGTGGCCTGTAACATGCTACAATTTGCAGAGCAGTCTTGCCTATGGTTAATTGCACCTGGATGGTCTCCGATGCATCGTGCGTTGCCACCAGTCTTGAGGTGTGGGTGTCCTTGATGAATATGGATACCCCCCCTCCTTTCTTGGTATTGTCCGATTTTGGGGCGGAGCATGATATGAGGTAAAACCTGATGGTGCTGGGGTGCTCACAGGAGCCTTGAACCAGGTACCTGCCACAGCACAGACATCGATGTTCTCCATATTGAGAAGGGCCTCGAGGCATTTTGAGATTTAGACTTCTGGCATTGAGCAGCATTACCCTTAGTTTTTTTCCTTTTTGTGTTCTAGGGTGGTAGGTTTAGAATTTGAGCCTTGCCTAAAAAGGCACTATGGGGTGGCAAGAGCCTTTGCCAATATCCGGAATCCCAGGGTGACAGGTGCAAGCCGTCCCTTGAAGCAGCGTGGCTTGTCCAGCATGTCATCCCAGGCAGACAGACACTGGATCCCCTTTGAATGACACCAGTGGTTAAGCCAATTGTTAAAGCTGATCATCTTATCTCTGTATTGTGGCATCATTCTTGGTGAAGGTAGGATACTGCTCAAGGTCAGGGTCATACCTGCCTGGGCTACATAATCAGAGAGCTCCTCAATGTCTCTTTTCATGTAGTCCAAGGAGTGCGTCTCAGGTCGTTCACACCAGCATGGACAATGACTGAGTCATATTTGTACCTGCTGTTGAGAGACCTGAGTGCTTGCTATGTGGCGGATTCTAGCCCGACAGGCAGCTTACTGTGACCTTCTCCTTACTCAGTCTGGTGGCAGTGTGTCTGACTATGGAGTCACCAATGACTAGTGTGTCTGGCATTGTGTTTGGCCTTAAGGGCTGTGACTGTTTGACACTCTGACTGTGAGGTCTATGTGTTGCAGGTGCTGTGTTCTGAGGTGGTGGTTGTTTGGGTGTCTGCTTAGGTGGCCTCTGCTGTTTTGGTAGATTTTTGTTCAGAGCCTCAGTATGTCTTTGTGTGTTTATGTGTATGATTTGAGGTTGTGATGGTACTATGTGAGACTGGGTCTATAGTGTGTGTGGTAACCTTCTCCTCCTGACTGGTCTTGCCAGTCCTATGTTGAAGAGCTCAGCCTCCAGTTTGGCCGTATAGTTGCATCTCGCATGTATTTGTGTTTTGTGGGAGGAGGAGAGGGTTGTCTGGTACATGAGGCAATTGTAACATTGCCTCAAAATTCAGGTTCACCAGCTGAGCAGGAGAGGACACTAGCAACTGATCCATCGACATGCTAGAAGGAATAGACAAAAACTTTGAAAAGATTCCGGGGACGGGTGACAGAAATGGGGGTTTGCCTTTTTGGGGTACTATCTATGACAAGAGTGCCGTATCAAGGTAATAAGTACTGTAGGAGCAAGTGCTAGGTTTAACAGATAGAGAATAGTCTACTTGGAGTCAAGTAGAGATGATCTTTTTAGTTATAGGATACGCTGATTAGATCAGTAGTATAGTTCGAGGAAGGTAGTTTTAAGGGAAAATTTGAAGAGTGTAATTTAGGTAGCCCTAGCCTGTTTTGAAATTGCTTTTCCTTGCACTCCTGTTGCATATGCTACCAGAAGCTGGTCAGTTTTTCTGTTGGTCTTAGTTCTGTCCAGATAGTAGCATAATTGTCTGTGCACATCCAAGGTATGTAGTAGGCTTTCCCCCCTGTTCTGTGGGTTGGGGAAGAATGTAGGTAAATGAATCGCTTGGTTCAATGATACTCTGGAGACCACTTTTGGCATAAAGTAGGACTAGTTCTCAGACAGACACTATCCTGATGGAAGATAAGGAAAGGTTGTACTGCCATTAATGCCTGTAACTCAGATACCCTTCTTGCTGAAGTGATTGCTAGCAGGAAAGCAGTTTTCCAAGATAAGAACTGTAAGTCTGCTGTTGCTGCTGGTTCAAAAGGGGGAAGTGTTAATTTTTCCAGCACAAAGTTGAGATCCCATGTAGGTAAAGGTGGTTTCCTTGGAGGCTTTACATTTTTGATTCCTCTTAAGAACTGCCTGAGTAGAGGATGAGAGAAGACAGGAGGATCCATGTTGTACTCTGCTGAAATTGCTGATGCATGAATCTTAATGGAGGAGTAGGACAGGCCATTGTGGAACAGTTCTGCTAAGTATTCCAGGATGTGTGCTATGTTTGCCAATGAAACATTTTCTCCCTTTGCTGCACTCCAAATGAGGCATCTTTTCCATTTGGCTGAATAAGTTTTCCTTGTGGAGGGTCTGCGTGCCTCCAGGATAATGTCCTTAACCCTCTGAGATAAATCTGGTTTATTTTGTTTCATGCAATATTCCAAGCAGCTAGCTGCAGTGTTTTCAAGTTTGGATGCAGGGTCCTGTAGTTGTTCTGTGTTAGAAGTAAGGGACATAGAGGTAGAGGCCATGAGTGTGTCCGAGACATGCTTCTCAGTAGCAGGTACCAATGTTGTCTTGGCCAGTCTGGAGCTATCAGGATTACCTTTGGCTGTTCCTGTCTAATCTTCAGTAGGACTTTGTACATCAAAGGAAGAGGTGGAAATGCATATGTTGTCAGGTTTTTCCAGCTGAAGGAAAGGGAGTCCACCCTCAAGGCAAGTGGGTGGTATGCTCTTGAGCAGAATTTCTTCAATTGGTGGTTGTGTGGGGAGGCGAACAGGTCTATCTCTGGCATTCCCCATTTCTTCGTTATGGTTTTGAAGATATCTGGATGCAGCATCCATTCGTGAGCATCCGTGGTAGTTCTGCTTCAGGTGTCTGCTAGTGAATTTTCTTTTTCTGGTACAAATCTGGCCTGTAGTTGAATGTTGAGATTCAGGGCCAAATTCCACAGGTCCATTGCAATCCGGCATAGAGGATATGAATGTGTACCTCCCTGTTTGTTGATGTACCACATGACTGTGGTATTGTCCGTCCTTATCAGCAGGTGACCTTGTTGGAGAAATGGTCTGAATGCCTGGATTGCATGTTTCACTGCCAGCATCTCCTTTAGATTTATGTGTAGATTCAGCTGGTCTTGGGTCCATAGGCCTTGTATGCACTTGTCCTCCATGTGTGCCCCCCAGCCTAGGTCTGAGGCGTCCGTGGTGATGGTCTGGCTTGGATGTGGTTTGTGGAAAGGCAATCCCCTGTTCATCTGACAGGCCTGAGCCCACCACAGGAATTCTTTTTTCAGGCATGGAATTAATGGAATCTGGGCTTCTAGACTGTGCTTGTGTTGAGACCATACATTCCTTAGGTACCATTGCAACTTTCTCATATGCAGCCTGGCATGTGGGATCAATATTATGCAGGATGCCATGTAACCCAGGGCTTGCAGGACTTTCCTTGCAGTAAGCTGAGTTTGTGTTGTTAATGTCATGAAATAGACTGGTAGTTGCTTTTGTTTTTCTTCTGTGAGAAAAGCCATCTGAGTTGTAGTATCCAGTTCTGCACCCAAAAATGTTATCCTTTGGGATGGTACTAGCCTTGACTTTTGAATGTTGACTGTGTACTCCAAGGCTTGCAACAGTTGTATGACATTTGCCAAATCTTTTGTTAATTTTGTCATGTTGTCCGCTTGTATCAGGCAGTCGTCCAAGTATGGGTAAATTTGAATTCCCTGAAGCCTGCAATAAGCAATTACTGATGCCAGGCATTTTGTGAATACTCTGGGCGCAGTAGATAAGCCAAAGGGCAAGGCTGAGAATTGATAATGCTCTGATCCTGCAAGAAATATGAGGTGTCTTCTGCAATCTGGTCGTATAGGGACGTGCAGGTATGCCTCCTTGAGATCTAGAGTCACCAGCCAAGACTCCTTGCCCAGCATGGGAAGAAGTTGCTGGAGGGTCAGCATTTTGAATTTTGGAACAATGAGGTACGTGTTCAGTGCGGACAAGTCGAGAATAGGTCTCCATTGATTTTCTTTTCTTGGTACAAGGAATAGTCTGGAGTAAAATCCTTGGCCTTGTTCCATAGGTGGTACCTTTTCTATAGCTCTCATCCTTAGTAAGTTGTTGATTTGTTTTTGAGCCTCTGTTTTTTGGCTTGGTGGAAGGTTTGGCATTCCTCTCTTTTTTGGTAGAGTATGGAAGTGAAACCTGTAGCCCTTGTCTATTGTTTGTAAAGTCCATTTGTCTCCTGTAATGCAATGCCAGTTGTCGGAAAATAAGGCTAGCTTTCCGCCCAAGGGTGCTTCCAGTTGTTCCCTGGTAGGCAGAACCAGAGCCAAGTCATTGTGTCTGTCCTGTGGAAGTGGTTGTAGTTGCATCTGTGGCAGCACTTCTCTGGTTGGCAGGCTGCCACTGACGTCCCCTGTAGGCACCCCTAGATTGACCTCTGCATCTTGGGCGTCTATTTCTGCCTCTCTGTGCTCTGGAGGTGTCTGCAAAGGACCAATTCTTCGAAGGCCAATTTCTGCTAAACCTCGGAGGTTGGACCTGTAAGAAATCCTTGACTGTTTGGACAGATTTTGCTTTTTCTTCCACTTTCTTCAGAACCTCCTGTGCAGGGGAGCCAAACAAACTTTGTTTCTCCATAGGAGCATCTAGGAGTTTTGACTTAACATGATCTGGTAAGGATTGCTCTTTTAACCAGGCATGCCTTCGAATCACTGCTCCAGTCATAGCTGATCTAAAGGAAGCCTCCAGTGCATCATAGCCACATTTTAAGAAATGATAACTGACCTGCTGAGAATTATGTACCAAATCCTGAAGGGACTTGCGGTCTATAGGTTCAGGAGAGGACAGTTTTTTATTTAGCTGGTCTAACAAAAATTCCTGGTACTGAATCATGTGAAATTGACAGTTTAAGGCCCTGGCCGAAAGAGTAGCAGATGTATAAACCTTTTTACCCCATCTCTCTAATGCTCTAGATTCCCTTTCAGAGGGAAGAGGGTTTTTGGCAGAGGCAGCTGCCACACCTTTAGGGCCCTGTGAAATGGTTTCTGGGTCTGCAACATGAGCCTTATACAAGTGGTAGTGTGTGTCCGGGACCCTGTAATATCTGTCAGGCTTGGCAGGGGCCGGAGGAAGAGAATCAGGGGCAGTACTGGCATCATTATATGCATCAACAACTGATAGTACAGGAGGGATGGCTCAAGGCCTATGCTGTGGTAAGTATAAAAAAGTCCTTAGCCTTTTCCTTGAATCTGAGAAATCCTGGCCCTGCCATTGGAAGTGTTCCCTCATAGAGTGTAGGGTTTCCCCAAAAGAAAATTCTTCAGGAGGAGAAGCAGAAGGAATGGAGTCTTCTGCATCAGAATCCTCATAAGGAGAATATGGGCCTTCCTGATGGTCTGAAATATCTGAGTCATCCGAGGAGTAGTCTGTAGAGACAGGTTCAGGGGGTTCAGTCCTAGGCCTCTTATCTGGAGGAGGTTGAGAGGCCCTGTCTGGGTGAGGTTGGGATCCCCTGATCAAAGAAATGAGATCCTCAGCCAGGCTGAGTATCTGGGAACTAGAGGTAGGCCTGTGTGGGGGAGCTTTTGTAGGTAAGGCGTTAGAAGATTTAGCTGCTTTAGCCCTGGAAAAGGCCTTGATAGACATAGCAGGGGGTCTAGCAGCCCCACGTGCAGGGGTAGAAATGTCTAAAGGTATAGTGTCTGACAAATCCTGGGTGCCTGCTTCTGTAGCAGTAATTTCAGTAGCAGATTCAGCCATGCTCTGTGAGGCCTCGGTTATCGGAGGCATGCTTTCGGCCGAAGGAAGAACCGAGGACTCTGTTTCAGCCGAAACCGAGACAGTCGCGGTTGGCCTAACCATGGTTTCAGCCGAAACCACGGACCGCGAGTGTCGGTCCTTTTCCTTGCGCTTTTTAGCTAATTGTGTAGTCGGAGTCTCCGACGGCATTTTATATGCAAAAGCGGGACCAAAAAACTCCTCTGCAAACTCCGACCGACGTATAAGCGTCCGTCGGTTGAAGGAAGCACATGCTAGACAAGCTGATACGTCGTGGTCTGGGCCTAAGCAAGGAAGGTAGTAAGAGTGGAAATCCTTATGAGGTATTTGTTTCCCACAAGTTAAACAATTAGTTACTTTGTCTGACATCGGCTGAGGCAAGAAAGAGTCCCCAACGGGGTACTTAGCTTTTTTAGAAGTCTTCGGTAGTAGAAATCTCTGGATCTGACCGACCGGCACTTGCGAACAGCTTCTGCTTTGGGCACCGCGCGGCAAGAAAGACTGAGGAAAATGGCGTCGGCTGATGCCTTTATACCCCAGCAGCTATGACGTCGGGTGAAGTGCGACATCAGCCGAGGCCAGACCCAGACTTTGGAATCCGGCCGACCGAAGGGCTGCCTGAGGCAGGACAACCCATATGTTAGGACTGCAGATGCATCCTTGAAGGACATCCTGGAATAGACACCATACCATTTTCTAGTCTAGTGGGAAGTCTTGGACTGCTCTTTTTTGTAGGAATTGGATGACTTCCTTAGAAGATGCTCTTTTCTAGTGGGGTGGTACATTTGTGAGGGGCAATGACAAGCATTTGGGTTTGGCTGTGAATAACATCGTACAGCCTCTGGATATCCTCCTCATCCACGTGTCCATTGTGATGGCATCTGAGCCCATCTTAACACAGTATCCCAAATGCCCCCACAGTGGAACAGTTGGACAAGTCATCAGGGATACTGACATGTTGTTTCCCAGAGGAAGTGCCACAGAATATCTAATTGTGTTGGAACTCTCTACTCCTCTGTCTGTTGAAAGGGTCCCCTCTGCCTCAGTAACACCTATCTGAGATGGAAACAAAGGAAAAATGTTATTTCCTAAGACAGAGAGCTCTGAAACCCTTTCTGGTTCCTAGAGGACCACTGAGGGGTTTTAAAAACTCACTTCAACGGCATATAAAAACTCACTTAAATGACAGACAGCATCTTCTTATCCTGTTCATATTTCAATAGTTTTCTTTAACTTCGAGTCCAAACAGGTTTGACCCATCATAAAAGGGCATTAATGAAGGACATGTTAAAGATGCCTGCAAAGTGACATAAATGGAGTCAAGCATGGCATTTCATAGTTATGCCTGTGACAACTGCTCTATCAGCTATGTCATGTAAAGGCCTCATGGAGAAAATGGAAATATTTGACACTGTTGCCACAAGTGACAAACTGCTTGCAAGCAGCTGGCACTGCAAGTTTCCTCTAAGAGGAAAGTGTCTGCTCTATCTCTTTGGAATCTGGGGATTCATTCCAAGAGTGAAAGTGCCCATGGCATAAACCCATACAGCCAGTCATTCTGGATTTCTTGCTATGAGGGTGATCCCCAGAGCTCTCTTCATACATTTGTGTGGGTGTGGTGGTGGTGGTGGTGGTGGGGGGCTCGTTCAAAGTCCACGAAGACTGATGATGTCGCTGCTGGAGGGAAGAAACAGAGCAGGCATTAAGCTCACTAATTTAGGCATAAACCCTTTTATCACTCACTGGATAGCCAGCTTGTTCACTGATAGGACACAGGTCGTCAAAATAGGGGAGGCCACCTACATCAAGAGGCCAGTCACTAGTGGGGCTCAAAGGAGTCATTACTTGGCCTGCTCCTTTTGGCATCTGTTTCTCTGAAATGAAAGCAAATGCAGAAGTTTTATGGCTAAGTTTGCAAATGACTGCAAACTGGGGGTTATCAACCACCCTGCAGACAACCAACATTCTTCAAGAAACCCCCCTCTCTAACAAACGTGCCAAAGTTATGGTCTTAAACTCAATACTAATAAATGCATAACTGTACCCTTTGAGAAGTTAACCATCCCCGTTAACTACTGTGTTGATAATACGCTCCTAAGAGTCAACCCAGTGGTCAGGGATCTGGGTATGCATGTAGACAGTAGCCTTACCTTCAACCACCTTGGTCACAGTGATGAGCAATCCTTTTATGTTTTCAATTTATAAGTAAGGGCATAAAATCTAGGTCCAAAGAGGTAATTATCCCACTGTACTCCGCCCTTATCAGACCAATCAAACAGCACAATGCTCTCTTCAGTATGCAACAGACAAGCCATATGCAGCAACTAGAGCTACCCAAGAGGTTCCTTACACCATATATCCTTTTTGTAACAAACCTGCCTTAAGCACAGCACCTTAAAGCCCTTTCCTTTTACTAACTCTCATACTGAGTGCTGAATGATGACCTATGCCTGGATTACAAAGCATCTGCAGACTCCACACTTCTGAATCTCCTGAATATTCGTAAGTCAAAGAGTAAAAGAAATACAAGGTCTAAGGACCTGAATTTTGCCTACGACTTAAACAGAACATGCTGGAGAGAGGGATGCATGTCTCAGAGACTGCCCCTCCTATGGAACAGGCTTCCCATCCATGTAAACCTGACGGTCCATTACCCAGTTTAAGTGCAACCTAGACCAGTGGGACAGGGAATAGGAAATTTACACCGACACCCATGTCCCTTATGGACACAGGAAGGTTATAAATGCCTGGCCCTCAGTATCCTACTTGGTTTCAGGACATCATTATTCTTTTGGGAAAATTTGGCTAAGCTTAGAAAAGGCCCCTGGGTTGTTAGCCTAGTAATATATGAATCTAAGATGTAGAGGACTTAAGTTCTCAAACTGAATGATGCTACAGGTAAGCTTATGGTGCACATCACCTGTCTGTAATCATCTTTTAGAATAGAATACAAACATTAAACGCAAAGGTGGAATCCATGAACACTAAAGATGCTTATTTTGGCACAGTCCCCATCTCAGCAGAAGCAGATGGTTCAGAACATGAGCTGAAGCCAATGGTGTAAATGGCTCCTAGAGATCAGTGCCAACCCCTCAAACACCTAGGAAACCCATACTAAGAAAGACACTTCTATGAGTCAGCACCAAAGAAGGTCTGGGGACATAAAAAAAGTCCAGTACCAAAGGACACCCAACATGCAGTGAATCGGAGTTGAGTGAGCTGGTGGCTTGGAGATCAAATCTTACAGGTACAAAAGGAAAACACACTGGAATGGATATCTTCTCAGACACCTTTTACACCGAAATGTGTGCCAGGAAGGAGCTTCACAGGTAGGAGTCTGTGGGATAATTCGATCCACCATAGATAAAGAGGGGGATGGGATGACACCCATATAAATTTGGACCTTAGCAATGTTCTCATCATACAATCCCAATCAAAGCTCATGGACCAACTCCAAACAGACCTTGTAGACTTTGAGGAAGACAAGGCTCCAGATACTTTAGCCATCACTCTGAAGACAGATTACTAGTGGTCCTCCAAGGGGAGTTATCTAGGATAACAATGGTTTTCAGACAAAATAGTCTCAGGAAAGTCTAAATGGACAGTCCCAAAGCCTCGTGTAGCAATTCAACTCTTAGTACTTTGAACAAGGGAGAAGATTCTTCAGCATTGTCATCAATTTTTCTTTTATTTCTCTCCTTGTTTTTTTTTTTTTTCCTTGCTTCCCTAAGAAATAAGTTTATACACTCCTATAAGGAGTGAAGGCTGAAAACCCCACACACACAAATGGCATCCAAATGCCCTGGTCTCAGCCATACCAAACACAACTTGTGGATATCCTGGGGCAGGATTTTGTAACCACACCAGACCCGAGTGCTTCTCCATTACAGCAATTAATCACAAAAAAAAACACTGGGGGGGGGGCAATGGCAACAGTCTCATCAACTATTAAAGGAATGAAAACCATCAATAAACTAGGACAGGCTACACATGACAGCCAAGAGAGAGACAGAAGGAAAGGCCAGACTTTTTTTTTTAAACTCAATCAGAAAGGCAGAGGAAAAGACCAATATTTATGGGAAAAAATAAAGTCAACAGAGCTGTCAGAGAAAATACTATCAAAAGAATCACTTAGCTGCAAGCACTGAGACAGTAAATATGGTTTGCTTGGGTAAGCAAACTAGATCAGAAGAATATAGGGGAGACAGTTGCATCTTGGAAGCAGAGAAGTAGCTCAAGCAAAAGTAGCTGAAATTGCCACGTCAGGCCTGCCAGAAGGCCATATCATACAGGCTGAAATGGATGGACAGTATAATGCAAGATAAGACATTATGTACTTGGCACTACAATATCGGAGGTCTAAAAATGAAACATAAGAAAATTACACATACCATTAGGTTCAGCAGGATGAAAGAGTCATGTAGTGTACTCTTACAGCTGGGATGCTGAGAATAGTCATTTACCTCCAACAGAAGAGTGATGTTAAAAAAACAGGCTGGATGAATTACATCTGCCTCCACCTAATTACCATTCATATTAAGAATTCCTGCAGCAATGCTTCCTACACAGATCACATCATAATTAAAAATATATATATATATATATATATATATATGCATAAGCTCTTCAAAAGTTAGAACCTAGTTGCATCCTACATAACTGCAAATACACATCTCAGTTTTAGTAAAGTTACATCAGGACAAACTCATGATTTAAGTGGGGGCTGTTAACAGGCACATCCATACCAACCGGAGTGCTAGTATTTAAGCTTTTCAGTCCACTGACTTACTGCTTTTGCACTTCTATAACTAGAGATAATGCTGCAAAAACAGAAACATGGAAAAACAACTTATTTCATCGGCTGCATTCAGTAAAAAGATCCTGTGGCTGAATGGTTTTACATTTTCTAGTCGACTACATACAAAGCAGACAGTCAGCCACAAATAGAGAATGTCACTCTTCCAGCTATACAAACCAATCTATGAGACAAAGCACTGTGAAACAGTTTTCAGGATTTTGTACTACCAATTTGCATTACATCTTTAATATCTCACAGGAGAGCTATGCAGCAAGTTGGGGACTTCATTTATGTATGCAAATAGAAAGGTCAAAGGAAGTTTTATCTTCGCCACATGCAAATGGACAACTTTAAGACTACAGTACCCACTGGACACTGATGAAATGCAATCCCAAGCGAATGGACTCTTCACATACTTAGCAGATGATAAAACTATCAGGATTCCAAAACACACTATACTACGAAAGAATCTTGTATCAACACACAAACTTACTGATCACTGCCTTCGGGTGGGATCCAGCCCTCATCAACAAGATGGAACAACGAGTCAAAGTAAGACAGGTAGAACTGCCAGTCATCAGGGCTGTTAACACAAAAGAGAGAAAAGTCAAACAATCTTCACCCTCAAAAACATTTCTTAATCTATGGAAATAACCAAATATTCAACAATAAAACATAAGAGACCAACTACACCATATGTAGAGCTGAAGACGAGGTCGATGCATTGCTCCACTTAAATGGTTAACTGGAGAGCCAAATGCAAACACTGCAGTCAAAATGTCAACAAATACTTGTAATCAAAGGTAGAGTACAGAAAAGTACCAACTACCTAAATGAAAATTATGTGCAAAATTCATTTCTGTACATCTTTCACAGTCTTGCTACAAAATAAAAATAGTGTTCAAAAAAGACAAGACAGGGTTAAGCAAGAAACAGATAATACTCAGGCATATAGAAAAGTAAAAAAATTCTTCAACACCACAGATATTGCCAGCAAACTTGACTAAAGCAAAATGCTGAGTTTGAGGGCTTGGAAGAAATGATTTAAAATTAGAGTAAGACAGCGTAAAGATATCTGAAAAATGAATGCAGTCCTAACTATGGCCCAAGCAACTTGAGGTGGATTAGAGGCTCAGGTGCTTGAGACACCTGCAGAGTGGGATGGGAATGCCCATCCCAAGAAGGACAAAGGCATACATCTAGGCCTGCCATGCAGGGAGATGTGGTCCACAAAGAGTAGCAGTCCTCAGATGTAATACATGAACATTGGGGGGGGGGGGTGATCAAGGGGTAGGTCATAAATGGGGGGAAAAACACATTGGAAGCAGTCAATGGCATGACCATCGGGACACCCCTAGGTTCCAAGCCAGTCTCATTCTTAGAACAGAGGCAGTCCAGAGATTGGAAGAGTGGCTGGTAGGCCCAGTGAAGGATGGGTGCACTGTGGCAAACCACAAGAGTAAGGGAACTAAAAAAAAAAATCTGCCAAATAAACCACTTTCGGCAAAGTTCTAAAGCCTGTCTGAAAATTCAGTGATAAACAAATGACTACCCACTCCCTAAAATACACACACTTGGCTACTCATATAGCAAAAACCAATTACTGGAAACCTTTACCTTTGCATTACTAATCAAAAGTTTCCCTTTAAGTTTCAGCTATAATTAACATTTTTATTACACAATCACATTTTAGAGTATCATGGTTGTACAAACATCAATAGCCATAATAACAGCTTCAGCCGTTATTGCCATGCAACAGATATGTTTTCTTTTTAAAAAATTTTATGCACTTAGTCAAAGGATTCTTGAGGCTTTCAATACCAAGCTCCTCAATGTTCAAATTAAACTAAAATTTAACAAAAAAACAATGTTACCAAACAATTACCATGAGAATAAACTTTAGACAGCTAAAGTGAGCATGCATCAGATGGTCAACTAATATCCAGAAGAGATTTTCAGTACCTTTACTGTCAAAAGAATCTTGCTTCTCATGCAAGATAGTTTTGCCAGTTGATCTACAAGATGACCTGATCTTGGTGGGTCTATGACAGGGACTGTCCTCCCTTCTGGTTCAGTTCTACACTTTTCTCTCTCTAAAGCTCCTGGTCTCAGAGGCTGGTGTTTGTTATGCAGGGGCAAACAGTCAAGGGACACCCAACCAATGAGTTTGTCAGCTCCTCTCTTATTAAGCGAGCATACACTCTGTGCGGCACAGAAAAAAAAAACATTAAAAAAAAAAAAGTACAGTTTTGTACCTACCATAAATGTAGATGTTCGAAGATCCACATTGCTGCAGTACTTACACTTGGGTAGTCCGCTGTCCTCAGTCGGCCCGAATATCAAAGTATAAGGCTGACGTCGGTCAAGGAGCATTTGACTGACATCAGGACGTCAGGGTACAAATGCGCATGACCGACGTCATATCCTCAGTCTTTTCTTGCCCCAGATGTCAGAAGACCCTAAAAATAAAGGTCAAAACCAAAAGACAGCAAACAAACAACCAACCATCCTAGCACTAAAAATATGTACAATATATACAATATATACAATATACCTCATATTGACAACCCAACCCACACAACCGCCTCTAACTACAGAGGGAAGGAGGAGGGTAATTGGACTGCAGCAATGTGGATCTTGAACATCTACATTTATGGTAGGTACAAAACTGTACTATGTTCTTCATCTCACATTGCTGCAGTCCTTACACTTGGGTAGAATCCCAAAGCAGAGGTAAGGGAGGATGGCCAAACTATAAGGAAGCAGGAGCTGCCAAAATGCCCTGCAAAACAGCAGTGGCAAAACCAGCCCTGGATTTAGAGTAAAGTGGTAGGTGATAATGCCTAGAGAAAGTATGCACTGAACTCCAAGTAGCTGCCTCCAAAATATCCTTAGTTGCCACCCCTCAAAAAGATGTCAGTGGCAGTAGCCCTAGTGGAATGAGGCCTAATCCCGGCTGGAATCTCCTTGCCATGATGGGAATAACAGAAAGCAATGCAAAACCCAATCCACTTAGAAATAGTTTGTTTTGACACAGGCTTGCCCTGAGAACTCAAAGCAAAAGAAACAAATAACTGCTGAGACTGCCTGAACCCTTTAGTTCTGTCCAAATAATATCGCAACTGCCTGTGTACATCTAAAGTGTGCAAAATCTTTTCCCTTTATTTTGGGGATTTGCATAAAAGTAGGCAAATGAATAGTTTGGTTTAAAGCCACACTAGAAACCACTTTAGGCATAAAGGAAGGATTAGTACGTAAAGATACCCTATCCTTATGGAAAATTAAGAAAGGCTCAACCGCCATAAGGGCCTGCAACTCAGAAACCCTTCTTGCAGAGGTAATAGCCAAAAAAAAGCAGTCTTCCATGATAAAAACTTTAATTCAGTAGTAGCTGCAGGCTCAAAAGTTTGTAGAGTGAGTTGCTCCAACACAAAATTGAGATCCCAAGCAGGAGTAGGAGCTCTTTGTGGGGGTCTTATATTCTTTGCCCCTCTAAGAAATTGCTTGAACAAAGGATGAGAAAACAATGGTGGGTCACAATCATAGTGAGCCGAAATTGCTGCAGCATGAACCTTAATAGAAGAGAAGGACAAACCTTTGTCCAGTAACTCAGTAAGATATTGAAGAGCCACACTTAAATTAGGCTCAGAAACATCAAAATCCTTTGCTGCACTCCAAAATAAAAATCTCTTCCATTTATCTGCGTACACTTTCCTTGTACTAGGCCTTCTAGCTTCCAAAATAACATTCAAAACTTGCTGTGGAAGTGGAGGCCCACTATGGTTCAAAACAGAACATGCCAGGCTGTTAGGTGCAGAGAGTGAAGCTTGACATTGAGCAAATGACTGTCCTCCTGAGACAACAGGTGTGGAATCGAAGGCAAAGGCCATGGAGGCTTCCGTACCAGGCTTCTCAGTAATGGGTACCAATGCTGTCGAGGCCAATCTGGAGCTATCAAAATCATCATTGGCTTGTCTTGTCTGGCCTTTAGTAGTACCTTTGGGAGGAGAGGCAGAGGCGGAAAGGCATACACATGAAGATTGCTCCAATTGAAGGAAAGAGCATCCACTTTCCAAGCTGTGGGATGAAACCTTTTGTGCAAAACTTTGGCAGCTGGTGGTTTAGTGGAGAAGCGAACAGATCTATGTCTGGAGTTCCCCATGACACTGTCAATTTCTGAAATACATGAGGATCCAATTTCCACTCGTGGGGATCCATAATTCGCCTGCTCAACACATCTGCTAAGGAGTTCTGTGCTCCGGCAGAAACCTTGCCTGAAGATTGAGCTGTAAACTGAGAGCAGTCTCCCACAAAATCATTGCTTGCCTGCATAGAGGATAAGAATGTGTTCCCCTTGCTTGTTGATGTACCACATGACAGTTGTGTTGTCTGTTAGAATCAACACCTGCCCTGGAAGAAGTAAATCCTTGAAAGCTATTAATGCAAACTGGACTGCTAACATCTCCTTCAAGTTGATATGTAGATGTTGTAGTCTGGCAGGCCACTTGTCTTGTATCCACTTTCCATTTAGATGAGCTCCCCAAGCTCTGTCTGAGGCATCTGTCGTTAAAATCTGACTCGCCTCTGGCCGGGTCACAGAGAGTCCATTGTTTAGGTGACATTCCTGAGCCCACCACAAAAATTCCTTTTGAATGCAAGGTATTATTTGAATGACAGTGTCCAGATCCTGGCAGTGCTCTGTCCATACATTTTTGAGATACCATTGTAGCTTCCTCATATGCAGTTTGGCATTGGGAAGCACCAGAATACAAGATGCCATGAACCCTAAGGCTTGAAGGACTGTCCTTGCAGTCAGCCCGGACTGATGAGATAGTTGATGGAAGTAAAGGGAAAGATTCTTTTGTTTGTCCGGGGTCAAAAAGGCCATCTGGGATGCTGTATTCAGTCTTACTCCCAGAAAGCACATGTCCTGAGAGGGTACTAGACTGGACTTTATTTCGTTCACAGAATACCCCAGGCATCTTAGCACTGCTATCACATATTCCAAATGATGAAGAAGCTCGTCCTTCCTTGAGCCAGAATCAGGCAATCGTCCAAATAAGGATAGATCTGTATTCCTTTTAGCCTGAAGAAAGCTATCACTGGAGCCAGAACTTTCGTGAACACTCTGGGCAGTAGATAAGCCAAAGGGCAATGCAGAGAACTGATAGTGAGAAGTCCCAGCTCGAAACGCAGATACTTCCTGCAACTTAGTCTGATAGGAACATGAAGGTAAGCCTCCTTGAGATCCAAAGTTACCATCCAATGATCTTTGCCCAGCAGAGGTAAAAGCTGCTGTAACGTCAACATTTTGAACTTGGGAATGTCCAGATAAGTGTTGAGGATAGATAAATCCAAAATTGGTCTCCATGTGTTCCCCTTCTTTGGTACTAGGAACAGGCGAGAATAAAATCCTAGGCCCACTTCTGGCATAGGGACCGGCTGTATGGCCCCTATTTGGAGTAACAGAGAAATTTGCTTGTGAGCCTCTATTCTTTGTTGAGGAGGAACGTCTGGCATGCCTTTGAAAGGAGGCAAGGTATGGAAATAAAACCTGTAACCGTGGTGTATGATATCCAATACCCATCTGTCTTGGGTAATTAAACTCCAATTTTCTTTGAAAAGTGCCAACCTTCCTCCCAAAGGTGCTGCCAGACGAGAAGGCTCTGGCAGCTGAAAAGGTAGGTCATTGGGTCTGTTTACGAAAGGACTGACCCCTGCCCTCACCCGAAAACTGTGCAGGAGAACTCCCTGTTCTAGGCCTGAAGGAGCCCTGAGCTCTGCCCCTACCACGTCTAGATCTACCCCTAGACTGGGAATCATAAGAAGGATACGTCCAACCCTTAGTAGGCCAATTTCTACTAAACTTTGGAGGCTGAACCTGCAAAAAATCTTTAACAGTCTGCATAGACTTAGCCTTGTCTTCCATTTTCTTTAAAACTGCCTCAACAGGAGAACCAAACAACACATCAGATTGTAAAGGAGCATCTAAAATCCTTGTTTTAACATGGTCAGATAAATTTTGATCCCTCAGCCAGGCGTGCCTGCGAAGAACTGACCCAGTGGCAGCCACCCTAGATGAGGCCTGTACAGCATCAAAACCACATTGCAAAGAATGCTTACCCACCTGTTCAGAAACATGTACTAAATCTTGCAACTCTTTACAATCAATACCTTCCGCCAGAGCATCAACCTTAGACTTCAACTGTGAAAGGAGATAGTTTTGGTATTTCAACATGTGAAACTGGCAATTCAAAGCCCTCATAGCTAGAGTGGAAGAAGTATAAACTTTCTTTCCCCATCTATCCAAGGCCCTGGCCTCTTTATCTGCAGGAACCGGATTCTTGACAACAGAAGCCTTAACACCTTTAGGCCCCTGGCTAACAGTTTCTGGGTCTGCCCTAGGACTCTTAAAAGATACTTATGAGCTTCAGGCACCCTGTAATACCTATCCGGTTTAACAGGAGCAGGAGGCAAAGAATCAGGATTAAGAGAAGCCTCTGTAAAACATCTTCCACTACATCCAAAACAGGAGGTATAGCCAAAGGCCTATGCTGGGGTAAAACAAAAATTCCCTAAGCCTTTTCCTGGAATCAGAGAAGTCCTGACCTTCCCACTTAAAATGCTCCCTCATGGAATGAAGAGTTTCTGAAAAGAAAAATCCTCAGGAGGAGAAGCAGAAGGAGTAGAATCATCCACATCAGAATCAGAATAAGGAGAGTACTCCTGCAAGTCTTCAGCCGAAGACTCTGAAACATCCAAGCCTGCTCAAAACTCCCTAGCTCAGGCTCCACCCTAGGTCTCTTATCAGGAGGGGCAAAGAACCCTAATCAAAGTAATCAAATCTTCTGCCATTTTAAGCATATGCTTCTTGGGCACAGTTCCTGAAGAACTAGGGGTGACACCAACTGAAGCTAAACCTGGCCTGCCTCTGGGAGAAGCCTTGGAAACAGAAGGAGAGGGCCTAACCACCCTAGGCAGGGAGGGGAGTATAGTAACCTGAGAAGCCCCATCAGCCTGACCTGCCTCCTGAGAGGCCACATCCTGCAATAACAAAGTCTCTCCCTGGGATCCCAAAGAAACCTCCGGTGGAACCACCGGCTCCACCGACACCTCTAAAGAACCGGCGTCCGGTACAGACGGTTCTTCTAGCCTAGGCTTAACTGCTTTTTCCTTGCGCTTCTTCGAAGAAGCGGGTGTCAGAGCATCCGACGGCATTTTATAATTGCACCGCTTCCCGAAGACTAACCTGGCACAATCTAATCTTCTCTTTATAGTGCGCTTATTGAATCTAGCACAAGAGCGACACCCAACAACGTCGTGCTCAGGCCCTAAACAAGGAATACACAAAGTATGATAGTCTCTATGGTATCTGTTTCCCACAAGAAATACAGTTATTCACTTTTTCTGACATCCGGTAAACCACTGAGGCAAGAAAAACTAAAATATTCCCCAACGGGGTACTTAGCCAACTTTGACTCTGTCTGAAACTCCGAAATCGAACAATTTCAGAACGCCAACCTGCACTTGCAACGCTGCTTCTGCATCGGACCATGCGGCAAAAAAGACTGAGGATATGACGTCGGTCATGCACATTTGTACCCTGACGTCCTGATGTCAGTCAAATGCGCCTTGACCGACGTCAGCCTTATACTTTGATATTCGGGCCGACCGAGGACAGCGGACTACCCAAGTGTAAGGACTGCAGCAATGTGAGATGAAGAACATCAGTTTTGTTTGTTTGTGTCTTTTGGCTTTTCCCGGTTAGGGGTCGCCACAGTGGAACTCCGGTCCTCTAATGTTTGGTAGTGGATTTTTACGTACCGGGTTTACCAGTCCTGATGCACAACCTTCAACGAAGGCACGCCCCATTCACGTATTTGTTACCTAAAATGTTAGAGTAACATAAATGTATACTTGCTCAATTTTCACAGAACTCAACAGCTAATGAAAAATGGCAGATCAAGCAAAGAACGGGAACAAAAAGAGGCATCCAATACCTAAAACTATGCACCTCTTCACAGAGCTGATATGATCATGCATTTTTTACATCAAGAACCTTCTTTAATGGATCATCTTCTGATCTGAATCAGAAGCAGAAAATCCAGTAGCATAGAAGCAGCTGAAGAGGAGAGCAGGTGAAAGTTTTCAGACAGCTGAGTCTTGAAGTACAGAAGGTGTCTGGCAGCCTCAGACACTTCTGAAATCCCTGACTTAAATGACCGACCAGAAGGATGAGAGTGTCTACAACAGGAGTCAGGGCCATAACTACAACTGGCTATTGACACAGCCATACAGGACCACCTTGGTTTGAAATGGGAGAATTTGTTACATTAAACCACCAGAGACATGCGGGCCTAAATCCATGCCATTCTTAACCACCAGGGAACAAGCATTTAAATGTGTTCTTTCTTCTAGGAAGTTTGCACTCGGGTTGGCGAGAAAACAGAAAAGAACAGTCATGTAAGTGAACCTGAAAAAAACTTGAGTTATGTACTTATAACACAGGAGCCTTTTCATCCTAGTGCATCCAATACTACTACTGGGATTGGAGCTGCTTGTTGGATCCAAGCTAGATGTTTTAAAGGGCTCTTGGGTCTAAGATCCTGAACTTTGCTCTCTTATAATGCCCTGCACCACTACAAGCTTCAGATAGAGTTTGCCTCCCACAAGACTGGCAGACTGGCATAATAATATTCCAAAGGAATATTTGGATAAAGTGACAACTTAGAGGAGGGTTGGAGGGAGAGATGTGATATCGGAAGCACTAGATGTAAAAGATCAAACATTACGATAAGTACATACATTCCGTATCCTCCTCCATCTGATCTGATTACTGGGACTGAAGTGCAAGCCATCTTTTCTTTGTTGCATCATGAAAGGATGCCTTTCACAACCAAAGCTCCAAATGAAGCTGTGAACTTGGATATCACATCTATGTTATGAAGCTTGGATAGAGTCTGTTTAGTAACTCTTATACCAAACTTATTTAAGATGAAGGAAATGTACTGAGAATCCTTCAGAAAAGATTTGGTAAAGTGAAGTTAACAGTGAGCATCTAAGTAAGCATGCAGCAAATATTCTCTTCTATTCTAATGATTTGGGAAGAATACAGGCAGATGGATTGTTTGGTTTAAATTGGAGTCCTATGTTATTTTCAAAACAAAAGATGGCTTCATTCTCTTACAGACCCCATCTTTGTGAGAGAAAAAAAAGATAAGGGGCAACAGAAGACAGGGTATGAAGTTCTGATACTTTCCTGGAGTTAAGTGACAGAAATTAGGAATTGGGTCTTCCACAATAAAAATTTGAGGTCCATCAGAGGCTGGCTCAAAGGGTGGTTTGGTAAACGCTTCTAAACTGAAGATTAAATCCTATAGTTGGATTAGGTTTTTAGTGAGAGGGCATAAAAACCCTTTGAGGAAAGCATTGCTCAACCTGTGTAATGCTAAAGAGTGATTTTGAAAGCTGTAAACAATCAAATAAAGAGACTAGTTGCATTTAAACTGTAGAAAAACCTGATCATTGTTCATATCGAGTTGCCATGAATTGCAGAAAGTACAATTGTGTACACTTACCATAAATGTAGATGTTCGAGTGTATGCACTGTTGCAGTCATTACATTTGGGTAATCTGGTGGCAGGTTAATCTCAGTCGGCCTGAATTCCAAAGTATTGTGTCCTGTGTCAGTTGCTGTCTCTTCCATGACGTCAGGTCATCAGCGGGTATAAAACAAGCAGCCGACGCCATTTTCTTTAGTTTTTCTTGCCTCAGATATCAGGTGCCCCCAAAAAGGTAGCAAAAAAAAAATTATATATATATACATATACATATATATATATATATATATATATATATATATATATATCATCTTCTTTCGGCTGTTCCCATTAGGGGTCGCCACAGATCACCTGTTTCCATTTCTTCCTGTCCTCTGCATCTTGCTCTGTCACCTGCATGTCCTCTCTCACCACCATCCATAAAGCTTTTCGTAGGCCTTCTTTTCCTGTTACCTGGTAGCTTCATCCTTATCATCTTTTTCCCAATATACTTAGCATCCCTCCTCAGCACATGTCCATACCAACGTAATCGTGCCTCTCTGGCTTTGTCTCCAAACCTTCCAACCTGGGCTGACCCTCTAATATACTTATTCCTAATCCTGTCTAACCTCGTCACACCCAGTGCAAATCTTAACATCTTTAATTCTGCCACATCCAGCTCAAACCCCTGCCTTTTTGTCAATGCCACTGTCTCCAACCCAAATAACATAGCTGGTCTCACTACTCTCTTGTAGACCTTCCCTTTCACTCTTACAGGTACTAGTCTGTCACAAATCACTCCTGACACACTTCTCCACCCACTCCATCCTGCTTGTACTCTCTTCTTCACCTCTCTTCCACACTCACCGTTACTCTGAACTACTGACCACAAGTATTTAAACTCATCAACCTTTGCCACCTCTACTCCTTGCATCCTCACCATTCCTCTATCCTCCCTCTCATTCACATACATATATTCTGTCTTAGTCCTGCTGACCTTCATTCCTCTTCTCTCTAGAGCAAATCTCCATCTCTCCAGGGTCTCCTCCACCTGTTCCCTACTCTCACTACAGATCACAATGTCATCTGCAAACATCATAGACCACGGGGACTCCTGTCTGATCTCGTTTGTCAACCTGTCCATCACCATTGCAAATAAGAAAGGGCTCAGAGCTGATCCTTGATGCAACCCCACCGCCACCTTAAACGCATCTGTCACTCCCACCGCAGACCTCACCGCTGTCACACTACCCTCGTACATATCCTGTACCACTCTTACATACTTTTCTGATGCTCCTGACTTCCTCATACAGTACCACAACTCCTCTCTAGGCACCCCCGTCATATGCTTTCTCCAAGTCTACAAAAACACAATGCAACTCCTTCTGACATTCTCTGTACTTCTCCATCAACACTCTCAGAGTAAAGATCGCATCTGTAGTGCTCTTTCCCGGTATGAAACCATACGGCTGATCACTAATCATCACGTCCCTTCTTAACCTTGCTTCCACTACTCTTTCCCATAACTTCATGCTGTGACTGATCAATTTAATCCCTCTGTAGTTACTACAGCTCTGCACATCACCCTTATTCTTAAAAATCAGTACCAAAACACTTGCTCCATTCCTCAGGCATCCTCTCACTTTCCAAGATTTCATTAAACAATCTGGTTAAAAACTCCATTGCCATTTCACCTAAACATCTCCAAGCTTTCACAGGTATGTCACCTGGGCCAACAGCCTTTCCATTCTTCATTCTCTTCATAGCTATCCTTACTTCCTCCTTGCTAATCCATTGCACTTCATGATTTACTATCCCCTACATCATCCAACCTTCTCTCCCTCTCATTCTCTTCATTCATCAACCCCTCAAAGTACTCTTTCCATCTCCTCAACACACTCTCCTCGCTTGTGAGTATGTTTCCCTCATTATTCTTTATCACCTTTACCTGCTGCACATCTTTCCTAGCTCGGTCCCTCTGTCTAGCCAATCGGTACAGGTCCTCTTCTCTCTCCTTAGTGTCCAACCTTTCATACAACTCTTCATATGCCTTATTCTTAGCCACCTCTCTCTTTGCCATGCACCTCATCTCCTTATACTCCTGTCTACTTTCTTCATCTCTCTGACAATCCCACTTCTTTGCCAACCTCTTTCTCTGTATACTCTCCTGTACTTCCTCATTCCACCACCATGTCTCCTTGTCATCCTTCCTCTGTCCATATGTGATACCAAGCACCTTTCTAGCAGTCTCCCTTACTAGCTCTGCTGTAGTTACCCAGCTATTTGGTAACTCTTCACTGCCACACAGTGCCTGCCTTAACTCATCCCTGAACTCCACCTCACAATTACCCTTTTTCAATTTCCACCACTTGATCCTTGGTGTTGCGCTCACACTCCTGCTCTTCTTGATCACCGTCATCCTACAAACCACCATCATATGCTGCCTAACTACACTTTCTCCGGTCACCACTTTACAGTCTCCAATCTCCTTCAAACTGGCCCTCCTATATAAGATATAATCCACCTGTGTGCATCATCCTCCACTCTTGTATGTCACCCTATGTTCCTCCCACTTGTTAAAATATGTATTCACCACAGCCATGTCCATCCTTTCCGCAAAATCCACTAACATCTGACCTTCTGCATTCCTTTAACACCATACCTACCCATCACTTCCTCATCCCCTATGTTCCTTTCACCAACATGCCCATTGAAATCTGCTCCAATCACCACTCTCTCACCCTTGGGTACAGTCATCGCCACTTCATCCAATTCACTCCAAAATTTTTCTTTCTCATCCATTTCACACCCAACTTGTGGAGCCTATGCACTAAACATTCATCATTACACCATCAATTTCCAGCTTCATAAACATCACTATCCGACACTCTTTTCACCTCCAAAACACTCTTAGCATACTGTTCCTTAGGAATAACGCCTACGCCATTTTTCCTCCCATCCACACCATGATAAAACAATTTGAACCCACCTCCGATACACAGAGCCTTACTCCCCTTCCATCTGGTTTCTTGCACGCACAATATACCAACCTTCCTTCTGTCCATCATATCAGCTAGCTCTCTCCCTATACCAGTCATACTGCCAACATTCAAAGTTCCGACCCTCACTACCACAGTCCTAACCTTTCTCCTCTCTTCCTGCCTTAGGCCATGTCTTCCGCCTCTTCTCCTCCTTCGGCCAACAGTAGCCCAATTTCCGCCAGCACCCTGTAGGCTAACAGTACTACAAACTTTACCTTCATCTACAAGCAAATACACCACATAGGTTGTAGAAAATAGTGAAGGGAAGATAAACTCCAGAATGAAAGGGGATGGCGGGCGGGTAACCTGGACTGCAACACTGAATACACTTGAACATCTACATTTACGGTAAGTGTACACAACTCTACTATATTCTTCGTGTTTCACTGTTGCAGTCATTACATTTGGGTAGAATCCCAAAGCTATGGATGGGAGGCTGGAGCTAAACAGCAGTAGGGAGTGGCTATAAGGTCCTGCAGAACTGCAGTGGCAAAGCCTGCCATGGACTTAGAGAGGCAAATGATAATGCTTTGTAAAGGTGTGAACAGAACTCCAAGTAGCAGCCTCTAGAATGTCTTTGGTTGGTACTCCTCTGAGAAAGGCTGAAGTAGCTGCAGCTCTGGTGGAATGAGACCTAATGCCCTTGGGCACAGGTTTGCCATGGTGTAAGTAGCAGAAATGAATGCAGTGGCTTATCCACTTTGAAATAGCCTTTGCTTCTGATCCTGCACATATGTCACTAGTAATTACTCAGTTTTTCTTAGAGCTTTAGTCCTGCTCAAGTAGAATCTTAGCTGTCTGTGTACGTCCAAGGAATGCAGAATTCTCTCCTCCTTGTTCTGCAGATTTGGATAAAAGGTTGGCAGATGAATAGTTTGGTTAAGAGCCACACTGGAAACCACCTTAGGCATAAATGAAGGATTGGTCCTCAGACACCCTGTCTGGGTAAAATATGATAAAAGGCTCCACAGCCATGAGGGCCTATAGCTCTGAGACTCTTCTTGCTGAAGTAATTGCTAGGAGCAGAGCGGTTTTCCATGATAAGACCTTTAGATCTGCAGTAGCAGCTGGTTCAAATGGAGGCAGGGTGAGCTTTTCCAAAACATAATTGAGGTCCCATGCAGGTATTGGTGATCTTCTGGGAGGGCTTACATTTTTGGCTCCTCTAAGATACTGCTTTAGTAAAGGATGAAAAAAGATTGGTGGCTCTGTATTGTAATGAGCCAAAATGGCAGACGCATGGATTTTTATTGATGAGAAAGATAGGCCTTTGCCAAGCATCTCAGTCAAGTATTGTAATATCGGAGGAATATTTGGTTTTGCTGCATCAGTTCCTTGTGCTTGATTCCAAGCACAGAATCTCTTACATTTATCAGCATAAGATTTTCTAGTACTAGGCCTTCTGGCTTCCAAAATGACATTCATTAAAGCTTTACTGAGAGGTGTTGTTTGCATAACTACATGATCAGCCATGCTGCCAGGTTCAGTGTTTGGAGCTGATCAGGATATGACTGTTTTGCTGGGACAGTAACTGAGGTCTTTGGGGTAAGGTCCAAGCTGGGTATTGAAACAAGTTCCTCAGGATTGGGTACCAGTATTGGAGGGGCCAGTCCAGGGCAATTAGTATCATCTTTGGTTTATCTTGTCTGACTTTTAGTAGGACCATGGGAAGAAGGCGTAGAGGAGGAAAGACGTAAACTGATAGGTTTTTCCAACTGAAGGATAGGGTGTCCACTTTTCATGCTTGTCTGTGATAAGTCCTTGTGCAGAATCTTTTCAACTGATACTTTTGAGGAGAGGCAAATAGATTGATGTCCGGGCTCCCCCATTTCTTTGTTATCACGCTGAAGATTTGTGGATCTAGTTTCCACTCGTGAGAGTCCATAATGTTTTTGCTTAAATCGTCTGCCAGAGTAATTTGTTTTCCGGGCAGGAATTGAGCTTGAAGATGTACTTGGTAAGTCAAAGCTGTGTCCCACAGTGCCATGGCTAGTCTGCAAAGGGTGTATGAGTGCGTGCCCCCCCTGCTTGTTTATATACCACATAACCGTGGTGTTGTCCGTCTTTATCAGTAGTTGTCCTGGATGAAGTAAGTCCTTGAAGGCTGTCAGGGCACCTTGAACAGCTAACATCTCTTTTTGGTTGATATGCAGATGCATTTGTTTTGGGGTCTATATGCCCTGAATGCATCTTCCCACCATGTGGGCCCCCCAAGCATAATCTGATGAGTCTGTTGTTGAGGTTTGGCTGGCAGGGAGTAGAGTGAAGGCCCATCTCGTGTTTTGGTGACATGCCTTTGCCCACCATAGAAACTCCTGTTGTAGGCAGGGAATGAGAAGAATCATTGTTTCCAGACTGTGAATGTTGATTCCATAAACTTTTTAGGTACCAATGAAGTTTTCTCATATGCAGTCTTGCATATAGAATCAGTAGGATGCAGGATGCCATGAACCCCAAAGCCTGCAGAGTTTGTCTTGCAGATAACTGGGTTTTTGTTGCCATCAGTTTGAAGTAAGTAGTCAGTTGCCTTTGTTTCTCTGGCGTGAGGAAAGTAATCTGGTCAGTTGTATTCAAGATTGCACCCAGGAATGTTATCTTTTGAGAGGGTAACAGTTGTGATTTCTTTTTGGTTATTGTCTACCCTAGGCAAGTTAGAAGCCTTTTCACCAAACACCAGGTGCTGAAGAAGAATGTCCTTGCTCTCTGCATGAAGGAGACAGTCGTCCAAATAAGGATATATTTGTATACTTGTCTGCAAAAAGCAATTACTGGTGCCAGGCACTTTGTAAAGACCCTGGGTGCAGTAGATAAGCCAAAAGGCAGTGCAGAAAATTGGTAATGCATTAAGCCAGCCTTGAAACGGAGGTATCTTCTGCACAATTCCCTTATTGGGAACATGCAGGTATGCCTCTTTTTGGTCTAATGTCACCAGCCAAGCATTCTTTGCCCAGCATGGGCAGAAGCTGCTGCAAAGTTAGCATTTTGAATTTTGGAATGGCCAGGAATGTATTCAAAAATTGATAAATCCAGTATTGGCCTCCAGGCCTTGTCCGTTCTGGGTATAGAGAACAGTTGAGTAAAAACCTTGTCCATTTTCCTCTTCTGGTACTGGCTGAATCGCCCCCATATCCATGAGGGACGTAACCTGTTCCTGTGCCTCTGCCCATTGATTTTTTGGCAGATCTGGCCAACCGTTTGCCATTGGCAGAGTATGGAAATGGAATCTGTATCCATGATACTGTGTTTAGCACCCACTTGTCCTGGGTTATTAACTGCCAATTTTGAGCAAAAAGTGCTAATTTTCCCCCTAAGGGTGTTGCCAAAAGGTAAGTGCTTGGTGATGGCAGAGGGAAGTCATTGGGATTGTTTTCTGTAGGGTTGCGTTTCATCTCCTCCAGATTTGGAGGTAGTAGCACCCACTGCTTTGACCTGTAATAATCTTGTGCCTGGTATCTAGAACCTTTAGGGCATCTGGATTTGTCCCTTTGAGCTCTGTCAGACACAGGAAAGGACCAATTTGTTTGTAGGCTAGTGTCTACTGAATCTTGGTGGCTGCACTTGTAAGAAGTCTTACAGTTTGCATAGACTTAGCTTTGTCTTCCATTTTCTTTAAAATCTCGTTTGCCTTAATACCAGAGTATCATGCTGTAAAGGTGCATCCAGTAATTTAGCTTTAACATGATCAGGCAAATTTTGATCTTTTAGCCAGGCATGCTTCCTAATAGCATTGCCAGTAACTGCGGCCCTGCAGGAGGCCTCTAAGGAATCAAAACCACAATGCAAAGTATGCTTTCCAACTTGTTCAGCTGCATGCAATAAGTCCTGCAATTCTTTATTTTCTGCACATTCCGAAATCAACATCATTTTCTGTTTCAGCAATCCCATAACATGTTGTTGACACTTGAACATATGAAACTGGGAGTTTAAGGCCCTAATTGCCAAGGTTGCAGATGTATAAACTTTCTTTCCCCATCTATCCAGTGCCTTTGAGTTCCTTATCAGAGGGGGTAGGATTTTTTGCTGTTGAGGCCTTAACTCCCTTTGGACCCTGTGAAATAGTTTCAGGGTCATCAGCAGGGTTTCTAAATAAAAATTTGTGACAGTCATGGACCCTATAATATCCGTCAGGCTTGCCGGGAGCTGGAGGTTAGGAGTCAAGCTTGACTCTGAAAACACATCATCCACAAGGTCTAAAACAGGGGGTATGGCTAAAGGCCTGTGCTGAGGAAGAAGGAAATCTCTGAGCCACTTTTTTGATTCTGAGAAATCTTGACTCTCCCAGTGAAAATGCTCCCTCAAAGTATGCAAGAATTCTCCAAATGAATAATCCTCAGGAGGTGATGCAGATGGGATTGATTCCTCTGCATCAGAATCCTCATAGGGACGAATAGATAATTCCTGATCAGAAGAGGAATCAGAAGAAATAGAAACCTGATCTGAAGATTCATAACCAGTGTCTTGCCTAGGTCTCTTATCAGGAGGGGGTTGGGAACCCTTAATCGAGTTAATTAGGTCTTCAGCCATTTTGATCATCTGTTTTTTAGGCATAGCAGCCTGTGCACGTGGCTCATGCGTCGGCGTTTTAGCTTTAGAAGTTGCTTTTGTCTTTGGTTTTGCAGCGGTCATCGGTTTTATACAAAAATGTTGAAGTCTGAATACACCCTCAGAAGCCGGTACCTGCTCAGTGGCTCCGGACCCATCCAAGGGAGAGACATACGTGGGTACAATGCTTTGAGCATCTTGCGGCGTGCCGGACTCCACATGGGACTCGGTAGGGGTCTGCGACTCTAAAGTAGTGGGTATCAGGGGCTGCAAAAGTACCTCACTGAGTACCGGCGAACCGGCGACTGGCTTGGACCTAGACAGTCTGTCTCTGTCCTTTTCTTTGCGTTTTTTGTGTACTCCGGTAGTCGTATTGCTATCAGACGACATTTCTGGGTAGTTAAATCTGTTTCTAAAATATTTTGAGGCAAAAATGTATCGAAGCTTAATAGTGAGTTGGTTAAATCTAGCACAAAACCAACAGCCAGGCACATTGTGATTAGGGCCTAGGCAAGGAATACAGTAAAAATGGAAATTCTTATGAGGTATTTGCTTCCCACAAGTAATAATTATTAACTTTTTCTGACATCGGACTGGAGAAAGAAAAAAGTTCCCCAATGGGGTACTTAGTTTTAGTAAAAACTTCGGTTCTGAAACTCTAATTCGAAAATTTCAGGAGTCGGCCAACCGGCACTTGTGAACTGCTTCTGCTTCAGGCACCGTGTGGCAAGAAAGACTAAAGAAAATGGCGTTGGCTGCTTGTTTTATACCCCTGACGATCTGACGTCATGGAAGAGGACACAGCAACTGATGCAGGACCCAAGACTTTGGAATTCAGGCCGACTGAGGGCAACCTGGCAGCAGATTACCCAAATGTAATGACTGCAAAGTACAGTTTTGTACCTACCATAAATGTAGATGTCCGATAGATATGCAACTGCAGTCCTGACATATGGGTTGTCCTGCCTCAGGCAGCCCTTCGGTCAGCCGGATTCCAAAGTCTGGGTCCGGCGTCGGCTGATGTCGCCTCTTCCCCGACGTCAGAGCGGCTGGGGTATAAAAGCATCAGCCGACGCCATCTTCTTCAGTGTTTCTTGCCCCAGATGCCAGGTGCCCTCCAAGGAAGGCTAAATTTAGAGAATGGATAAAAATTCCAGACATGCACAACAGTAATAAACAGATGCACCATAACAGATATCCCCAGCTAATTAGAAAAAGGGGGAGTGGACCCAAAAAAGAATTACAGAGGGGTAGGAGGGAGGGAAAACCTGACTGCAGTTGCATATCTATCGGACATCTACATTTATGTAGGTACAAAACTGTACTATGTCCTTCAAGAATGCAACTGCAGTCCTGACATATGGGTTGAATACCATAGCCAAGCTGGGGGTGGTAGGATCTAAGATAAGGATGGTGTAGCTAAAATGCCCTGCAGGACTGCAGAAGCAAAGCCTGCTCAGGATCTGGAATATAAAGGCAGGTTGTAATGTTTGGAAAATGTATGCACGGAGCTCCATGTAGCAGCTTCTAGAATGTCCTTTGTAGCCACCCCTCTTAGAAAGGCTGTGGAGGTGGCTGTAGCTCTGGTGGAGTGTGGCCTGATGTTGGCTGGCACACCTTTTCCATGGAAAGAGTAGCAGAATCTGATGCAGTTTCCAATCCATTTTGAAATTGTTTGTTTGGAAATTGCCTTTCCTTGTACTCAAGCAGCGTACGCTACAAATAGTTGGTCAGACTTTCTGTTGGCCTTTGTTCTGTCCAAGTAGTAACGCAATTGTCTGTGTATGTCCAAAGTGTGCAGAAGCTTTTCTCCTTTATTTTGAGGATTGGGAAAGAAAGTAGGCAGGTGAATTCCTTGATTTAGAGAAACCCTGGATATCACTTTTGGCATGAATGAAGGATTGGTTCTTAAAGAGACTCTGTCCTGATGGAAAATGAGAAATGGAGGTACTGCCATGAGGGCCTGTATCTCAGAGACTCTTCTTGCTGAAGTAATTGTTTTGCAGGAGAGAAATTGCAATTCTGAAGATGCTGCTGGCTCAAAAAGAGGAAGAGTTAATTTTTCCAAGACGAAGGTGAGGTCCCATGCAGGCGCTGGTGGTTTTCTTGGAGGTTTGATATTCTTTATCCCTCTTAGAAACTGTCTTAGCAAAGGATGTGAAAACACAGGTGGATCACAGTTGTATTTTGCTGACATTGCTGAAGCATGTATTTTTATGGAAGAATATGAAAGGCCGTTGTGAAGCATTTCTGCCAAGTATTCTAGTATTTGTGGGATACTCATTACTGATGCATCCTGACCCTTGTTGGCATTCCAGATGTTGAATCTCTTCCATTTGGCTGAATAAGTTTTTCTGGTGGAAGGCCTGCGTGCTTCCAGTAAGATCTCTTGAACTTTTTTGGAGAGAGAGATATGGGGAGAAGTCATGGAACCATCCAAGCTGTCAGTTGCAATGTTTGCAGGTTGGGATGAACAGTCCTGTAATTGTGCTGAGTTATAAGCAGAGGCCATTGAGGCAGGGGCCACGGCTTGGTGCGAGTTATGCTCCTTAGTAATGGATACCAGTGCTGTCTTGGCCAGTCTGGAGCTAGCAAAATGCCTTTTGGTTGTTCTGCTTTGATCTTCAGTAACACCTTGGTCATTAATGGTAGAGGTGGGAATGCATAGATTGTTAGAGAATTCCAGCTGAAGGAGAGAGCATCCATTCTCCAGGCTTAAGGATGGTGTGTCCTTGAGCAGAACTTCTTCAGATGATGATTGAGGTGTGAGGCAAAGAGATCTATGTCAGGCCTTCCCCATGCATGAGTTATTTGTGAAAAAATGTCTGGATGCAACATCCATTCATGCGGGTCCATAATGTTTCTGCTTAGACTGCCCGCCAGAACATTGTCCTTGCCTGGAACAAACTGGGATTGCAACTGTATGTTCAGTTTCAGGGACTTTTCCCAAAGAGTCATTGCTAGTCTGCAGAGGGGGTAAGAATGGGTGCCTCCCTGTTTGTTTATGTACCACATAACAGTGGTGTTGTCTGTCTTTATTAGCAGATGACCTTGCTGAAGAAATTTTTCGAAGGCCTTGATTGCATGAATCACTGCCAACATCTCTTTTTGATTTATGTGCAGATGCAATTCCCGGGGTGCCCACTGCCCTTGAATGCATCTGCCCTCCATGTGCGCCCCCCATCCATGATCTGAGGCGTCTGTTGTAATGGTTTGGCTTGCTTGAGGTTTGTTGAAAGACATGCCTTTGTTTAGCTGGCTTGCTTGTGCCCACCACAAAAATTCCTTTTGTAGACATGGAAGGAGTGGAATAATTGCTTCGAAGTTGTGGCTGCGCTGAGACCATAAACCTTTTAGGTACCATTGTAGTTTTCTCATGTGTAGTCTTGCCAGTGGAATCAGAAGAATGCAAGATGCCATGAAACCCAGGGCCTGCAGGATCTTCCTTGCAGTCATCTGGGTGTGCTTTGCTAGGCTTTTGAAATAATCTGGTAATTGTTCTTGTTTTTCTTCTGTGAGGAAAGCCATTTGTGAGTTTGTGTCCAGTTTGGCTCCTAGAAAAATTATTTGTTGGGATGGCAGTAGTCTTGATTTTTGAATGTTGACTGTGTATCCCAAAGCCTGTAGTAAGTGAATGACATAGTCCAAGTTTCTTATCAAGGCTTGCTTGCTGTCCGCTTGTATAAGGCAGTCGTCCAGGTAAGGATATATTTGTATCCCCTGAAGTCTGCAATGTGCAATTACTGATGCCAGGCATTTCGTGAATACTCTGGGCGCAGTAGGTAAGCCAAAAGGCAATGCTGAGAATTGATAATGCTCTGACCCTGCAAGAAATCTGAGGTATCTTCTGCAGCTGTGTCTGATTGGAACATGCAGGTATGCCTCCTTGAGGTCCAGAGTAACCAGCCAAGACCCCTTGCCCAGCATGGGAAGAAGTTGCTGTAACGTCAGCATTTTGAATTTTGGCACAATGAGAAAAGTGTTTAGAGCGGACAAGTCCAGTATAAGCCTCGATTGCTTTTCTTTTCTTGGAACAAGGAACAGTCTTGAGTAGAATCCCTGGCCTTGTTCCTGAGGAGGAACCTTTTCTATTGCTTTGATTTGTAGCAGCTTTGAAACTTGTATATGAGTGCCTCTGCCCTTTGATGTTGTGGCAGGTTTGGCATGCCTTGTCTTGCTGGTAAGGTATGGAAGTGGAACCTGTAACCTTTGTCTATTATGTCCAAAATCCATTTGTCCTTGGTAAAAACGTGCCAATATTTTGAAAATAAAGATAATTTTCCACCTAAAGGTGCTTCTCTTTGAGCCTTGGTCGGCGGTGTCAAAGTCAAGTCATTGTGATTGTCCCTGTGGAGCAGTAGAAGTCCCTGCGCCACTTCTCTGATTAGTTGGTTGCCATTGGCGGCCCCTGTAGGAGCCTCGGTATTGCCCTCTACCTCGAGCACGCCTGTTTTTTCCCCTTTGGAACTTGTCAGTGTCTGGAAAGGACCAATTCTTCTAAGGCCAATTCCTGCTGAACCCTGGTGGCTTAACCTGGAGGAAATCTTTGACTGTTTGTATTGATTTAGCCTTTTCCTCAATTGATTTCAAGACACCCTGTGCATTAGCACCAAATAGCTTGTGTTTTTCCAGAGGTGCATCTAGAAGCTTTACTTTAACATGATCTAGCAATGCCTGTTCTTTCAGCCAAGCATGTCTACGTATGACGGCCCCTGTCATAGCTGCCCTACATGAAGCTTCCAATGCATCATAACCACACCGAAGAAAATGATTGCTAACCTGCTGAGTATCATGAACCAAATCCTGCAAAGCCTTTCTATCCAAAGGCTCAGGAGAGGCTAACTTTTTCTGCAAATCATCCATCAAGAAATCCTGATACTGAAACATATGAAAAAGACAGTTAAGTGCCCTCATGGCAAGGGTGGTTGAGGTATAAACTTTTTTACCCCACCTCTCCAGGGACCTAGATTCCCTGTCTGCGGGCAAAGGATTTTTGGCCGTGGAAGTGGCCACTCCTTTGGGCCCCTGAGAAATAGTTTCTAGATCAACAGAGTGGGCCTTAAAGAGATGTTTATGAGTTTAAGGAACCCTGCAATATCTGTATGGCTTGACAGGAGCAGGAGGGAGAGAATCAGGAGAAGTACTGGAGTCTGAGTACACATCATCCAATACATCTAACACTGGGGGTATAGTTAAAGGCCTGTGCTGGGGTAACTTAAGGAAAATCCAAAGCCTTTTCCTGGAGTCGGAGAAATCCTGGCCCTGCCACTGAAAATGCTCTCTCATGGAGTGGAGAATTTCCCCGAAAGAAAAATCCTCAGGAGGAGAGGCAGAGGGAATGGATTCATCAGCATCAGAATCCTCGTAGGCCGAGAAGGATTCTTCCTGGGAATCTGAATGGCCTGACTCACCAGAGGCTTCATCTGAGGAAAGCGTATCTGCCTGCTCAACCCTAGGCCTTTTGTCTGAAGGCGGTTGAGAACCTCTGTCTGCATGAACCTGAGAGCCCCTGATTAAAGAAATTAGATCTGCAGCTAAAGTCATGATCTGTTTATCAGAAGTGGGACCCTGTGAAAAAGATTTAGGAGGGTGAGACTTAGCCTGGCTGGCAATCTTAGCACGTGTGTAGGCCTTGATGGACATAGACAAAGGAGGCCTAGCTGCCCCACGTGCTGGAGTAACTTTGTCCACCGGTATGGTGTCAGGCAAATCTTGGGCTTCGGTTTCAGGAGGAAAAACAACAACCGGCACCGGGGTAGCCTCCGGGACCGAAGTGTGCGGTAAAGCGGTGTCGTCGGCCTGGAGCGGTTGAATTACCGCCTCCGAAGAGACCGATGCACTCGCGGTAGGCTTTAGCGTGGTGTCGGTGGAAGTCGCGGGCCGCGAATGTCGGTCCCGGTCCTTCCGTTTTTTGGAAATACGTGCTGTCGGTAGTTCCGACGGCATGATATAGGAGTAATTTTCCCCAAAAAAGTCTTCAGCAAATTCTGCCCGGCGCCTAAGTGTGCGCTTATTGAAGCAAGCACAGGCCGAGACGTCGTGGTCTGGGCCGAGGCAGGGAAGGCAGTAAGAATGGAAGTCCTTATGAGGTATTTGTTTACCACAAGACAAGCAATTATTAACTTTTGCAGTTTTATCTGACATCGGCTGAGGCAAGAAAAGGTTCCCCAACGGGGTACTTAGCTTTTTAATGACTTCGGTATCTGAAAACACAGGAGCTGGCCGACAGGCACTTGCGAACTGCTTCTGCTTCGGGCACGCGCGGCAAGAAAGACTGGAGAAGATGGCGTCGGCTGATGCTTTTATACCCCAGCCGCTCTGACGTCGGGGAAGAGGCGACATCAGCCGACGCCGGACCCAGACTTTGGAATCCGGCCGACCGAAGGGCTGCCTGAGGCAGGACAACCCACATGTCAGGACTGCAGTTGCAATCTTGAAGGACATCAGTGAAACACGAAGACCATCATCAGAAATGGGGGCTGAGAAAAGGTTTGTGTTCTTCTTGTAAGCCCAGATAGAATTTTTTCCCATTTAATTCTAAAGACCTTCTGAGTAGACTGTTTCTGAGAGACTGACAAGATATGAATAACCGTCTTAGACAAAGCGGGTCCTCGGGAATTACTGGAACTAGAGATATAGAGATATCGTGGTACACTTGAGACTAAGACCCAGGTGAGGTGCCCGGAGAGGAGAGAAATGATATCTACTAGCAAAGTTTTAAAGCCAGAGAGGCCTCCAAGTAAACCCTAAGCTGGGAAAACCAGAATTGCTCGGGCCACAGAGGGACAATGAAAATCATGGCTGATTTACATGACACTGCTTTCTGATGGAACTTTATTTATTTTATTTATTTATTTTATTTAACATTTTTTGACCGGGAATGTCCGACTAGGTTCCACAGAGCCTGTTTTCAGCGGAGGCCCGGGGAGAAATGCTCCACTTTGAAATGAGAGGAACTAGTGGAAAGAAATATGAGACACCAGAGGGCCTTTGACAGACTACAGCATCTCTTGGTGACTGCCCATCTGGAGACAACAGGTCAAAGTAGCTGCTGCACAGTGTTGGAGGGTGTATCAAAAAGGTCATACCAAGGCCTGCCCCACTGGTTAAATATCTGTTGAGGTACTGCAGGATTGAGGGAGCACTCATGAGGCATTGGGATAAACCCACTGAGCATGTGTCCTAGGTAGCCAACTCTACACGGAATGCGTTTTGCCAATAGAAAGTAATGCAAATGCAAAGCCCTACCCTCAGTTTCTCTAATAAGAGGATAGGAATTTGCTCCAGACAAGCTGTACTTTTAAACAGAAATCAATCCCTGAAAAATTAGGTCTTAAAATTCCTGCAATCCTGGGATGACCACTGTAAGCCACAGGATACTGATGTGAAAACTGGCCTCCTTTGATGTCTATATTCCCTGGACTATTCTCTCCTCAAAATGCACCCCCCCCCCAAAAAAAAAGGAGACGGCATCTATGGTAAAGTACAATTGTGTAAAATCTTACCACAACAGTAGATGTCATTTTCACTGTTGCAGTAATCACTACCACTGGGATCTCCTACCAAGGAGAGCCTAATGTCTAGCCTTAATTACTTAGGAATGTCATACATCTTATGTATGCTCTCCGTATAAGTGTA
>NC_056733.1:464855012-464878434 GCF_019279795.1 Protopterus annectens
GGCACCTGACATTTCAAATTCAGACATTTCATTAGGGAGTCAGTGGAGGTATGATTATTCCAGATTAATAGAAATAAAGGATAACAGCAGCTGTAAAAAGTAATTAATGGTTGAGTGCAAGTAATCTAAATTTGGTGGAACAAGAAACCGGTCTAGAAATGGAAAAAGGTACGGTAGTGACAGTAAATGTATCCTAACAGTAAATACTCAAATGGTCATTGCTGTAGTAGCCTTAGCTATACGTGCTATAGCCAGCACAGGCTACAACAGTGGGCCAGCTTTCAAAGCTTAAGGGCATGTTCCACGAGCACAAGCCATCACTATTTCAAACAGAGCTGAAGAAAACCAACTGTCTGAGCACTAGGCCCTTTACAGCTAGCTTTCTTACCAACTGAGAGGGAGACTACAGCCCTGAAAGAGGTCAATGCTAGGCAAGTACAATTCCAGGTCTTCACTCTGGCCACAGAAGTAACAGGGATGGAAGGAGGGCGTGGCTACTGCAGCAGTGATCATATGAATTAGAAGTTATGTACTCACCATAACGTTCCATCTGAGTAGGTACTTCATTTGTCTGCAACCTGTGGGTCTCGGATCCGACCGGCAGCTTTCCAGGCTTCAAGATCCAAGCTCCTAGCTCCTCCCCTCTACACAATATCTCCTGTCACCACCACACTACCTCAGATCGGTTTTGCTGTATCACCTTAAAAAACCTGTAATAAACAGGTTCAGATATTCTCAAGAATCATAAAGATCCTAGAAACCCAATGCAGGTTAGGGGGATGGCAGGGGGGATGGTTGCAGACAAATGAAGTACCTACTCAGATGGAACGTTATGGTGAGTACATAACTTCTAAATCTGAAATAGTTACTTCATTTGTTCTGCAACCTGTGGGACAGAGTCCCCAGCTACCTAAACAAAGAAACCTGGGTGATCTATGGGAGGATATTCCGAAGCACCGCCAAAGGACGCCCTGCTTCTAGATATCATGTCCAGCTTATAATGAGAAATAAACGTATGAGCAGAAAACCAAGTGGCTGCTGAACATATGTCGTCCAACGGCATCCTGGACCAGAAGGCTGCAGAAGTTGCGATGGACCTTGTGGAATGTTCACGGATTTTGAATGGGGTTGTTTTGCCTGATGCCTTATAAGCCTGAGAAATACATTGACAAATCCAATTAGCCAGTGTCACACTGGATATAGGTTTTCCCATGTATGAAGGAGCAAATGACACAAAGTTGATCAGCCTTACGAACATCTTTGGTCCTGTGCAGGTAAAAACGCAACTGTCTATGTATGTCTAGTGTATGCAACATGTATTCTCCCTTATTTTGAAAATTTTTGAAAAACACTGGCAGATTGATAGTCTGATTGATATTTGCCACAGATGCCACTTTTGGTAAGAAAGACGGGTTAGTCCTGAGAGACACTCTGTCATTGTGAAAAATAAGATAGGGAGGTTTCATGCACAAAGCTTGGAGCTCTGAAACCCTTTTAGCAGAAGTTATGGCCACCAAGAATGCTGTTTTCCAGGACAGAAAATTAAGGGGTACAGAAGCTGCAGGTTCAAACAGAGGTTTCGTTAAGGCTTGCAGAACAAAGGTTAAGTCCCAAGGGGGGAGTCACGGACTTCACTGGTGGCTTGAGAAGGAAAGCGCCACGCAAGAATGTCTTACACAATTTTGTAGATGCGAGAGATCCTAATCAGTCTCCCACATGAAAATGGGATATTGCTGCCAACTGTACTTTTACCGTTGATGCACTGGCCCCTTGTTCAAAAATCATGGACAAAAAATCCAAGACTGTAGGAATCGGAACAGTAAAGGGGTTGAGACCTTGGCTGTTAGCCCAGATAGAAAATCGTTTCCACTTGCTATTATAGATTTTCCTGGTGGATGGTTTATGAGCCGCTACCAGAATAGTTTTCACTGGTGACGAGATACCGGGAGTCCTTGCCATTAGTGGAACTGGATCAACCAAGCTGCGAGCTTGAGGTTTACCAGGTTCGGTGTTGGGCACCCCCGTTGGGTGCGATATCAGATCTGGAATGGGATCCAGGATTAAAGGGGACTGTGAGACCGCAGGTATGGAAACCAGATTTGACGAGGCCAGAATGGGGCTATGAGGATAATTTTGCTCCCCAACTGTGCGGCTTTCTGAATGAACTTCGCCAAGAGCGGAAGCGGGGGGTAAGCATAGAGTAGACCGGGAGGCCAAGCATGAATCAGAGCGTCTATGGGGCTTCTCCCCTTCTGGGGGAAGAATTGCGAAGAACTCGCTGCATTTTGTGTTTTGGGGGGTAGCAAAAAGTTCGCAGTGAGGCCAACCCCACTTGTGGAAAATTTCCTTCGCAACTTTCGGATTGATAGACCACTCGTAAGGACTGAGAATTACTCGACTCAATTTGTCCGCCAGAATGTTGGATCGTCCCGGAATGTGCGTTGCTATCAGAAAGCGGCTGGTGGATATCGCCCATTCCCAAACTCTCATGGCTTCTCGACAAAGAGGGTAGGATCTGGTTCCCCCTTGTTTGTTTATATACCAAACCACTGACATACTGTCCATCTGTATTGCAATCGTTCCTAGAGGTAGAAGGTCTTGGAGAGCCTGCAACGCTAGAAGCACCGCCCTCATCTCCAGAACATTTATGTGCAAGGCGGTCTCCGACAAGGTCCACGTACCTTGGACGTTTCTGCCCAAACAATGCCCCCCCCCCACCCTAGGCGAGAAGCATCAGTGGTTAACGTGACCTGGGGGGGGGGGTCAGAAAGGGTCTCCCCTTGCCTGAGTTCTGGGGAGTGAAGCCACCAAAGGAGGGATTCCCTGCAAACTCTGCTCAGGGGGATAGGAGTGTTCAATGGATGGAGTAACAGTGACCATTGAACTTGGAGTGACCACTGTAATATACGTATCCTTAGGCGAGCATGGAGAGAGAGGCCGATAGCCGCTGCCATCGAGCCTAGTGCTATCAGGACTAACTCCGCCAGCGGAGCTTTCGTGCGAAGAAGAGCCAAAGCCTGGAGTGAGAGGCTGGACAGCCTGTCCGAGGTCAAGAAGGCCCGAGAAGATCGGGATCTAGCCTGGCTCCTATGAAATCTAATGCTTGCACAGGATGAAGAAAGGATTTCGGTATGTTGACTGAGATCCCCAAGCTGTCGGCAAGAGACAGCACATAGTCTCTTGCGGTACAAAGTTGATGCCTGTTGGTTGTTGTGAGGAGCCAGTCGTCTAGGTAAGGAAAGACCCTTAATGCCCTGAAGCCTCAGGTGGGCCGCAACCACTGCCATGACTTTGGTGAACACCCTGGGGGCTGAGGTGAGTCCGAACGGAAGTACCCTGAACTGGTAATAACTGGCCCCTAGCCGGACGCAGAGGAACCTCCTGGACCGTCTGTCCATTAGGATGTGGTAGTACGTCCTTGAGGTCTATAGAGCACATCCAGTCATTCTCCAACATTAAGGGGAGAATAGATTGTAGAGTGACCATCCGGAATTTTTCTTTGGGGACAAACATGTTCAGGGCGGACAAGTCTAGAATGGACCTGAGGTCCCCCGTCTTTTTTGGCACTAAAAAAAACCTTGAGTAGTAGTCCAATCCGGATTGGTCTGGGGGTACCAGCTGGATGGCTCTTTTTTTCTAACAAATTTAAAAATCTCTACGGTCGCCGCCTCTCTGATTGCGTGGGACATCGGGGAGGCGACCACCTGAGGGAGGACAAAATAGGAAGGGAATTTTGTAGCCTCTGGATATAATTCAGAGCACCCATCGATCGTTTGTGATGGACTCCCACATTGACAGGTGCTTCGTTAAACGCCCACCGACTGCCTCCAGAGCTGGACAGTCGGGTAAGCCCTCAGGGCTGCTGCGCGGGTCTCTCGGAGAAAGGCTCCCTAGACCAGAAGTTACGCGGTCCCCCTCTGCCTCTGGGCCAGCGTCCACCCTGCCCTCCTCTGCCTCTGGAGGGCGCGGGGTCCAAAGCAGGATAGGATTGCTGAGACTTGCGGAACCGCAGCTTCTTTTGCACCCTCTGTTTCCCTGAGAAGTAACGTTGGGGGCTCGAGAAGCGGACTCCGACGGCAGACAGCGTCTTCCCATCCTTCTCGCTTTGGACTAGTGTATCGCGTACGGTCTTGCCAAAAAGCGAAGAGCCGTCAAAGGGTGCGTTCGCGAAGGACGCCTTGAAAGGTTCCGCGAAATTACAAAGACGGAGCCAGGCGCGACGTCTCAAGACAGCACCTGCCCCGCTGGCGCTTGCGGCTCCCTCCGTAGCATAAGACAGTAGCCGCATGGACGTATTTGAAATGGACTTGAGAGTGGCCATACGTGTCGAGAACACGGTTTTGTCCTCGACCGACATGGACTCAGGTGGAGCTGCAGTGTATTCCTTGATCAAATCCTGTTGCAGCCTGATGACATGCACCATATAATTCAGTGCCCTCACGGAGAAGGTTGCTGAAGCAAAGGTCCGCTTCCCTATACGGTCCAGCGCCCGGGACTGGCAACATTTCCATGATGTCTCCTTTGATCCTCGGGGGGTTGACCTTGGGGAACCTTCCCTTTCATCCAAGTCCGTATCTGTGGTGACGGACTCGGGGGAGTCCATGTGCCTCCTTTTACACGTCCGTTTACGAGGCACCTCCTCTGTGGGACTGTCAGAAGAGGGCTCGTCAACGGCCTCTTGTTCCTCCGAGGGAACCAACTGGAGGGTCTGAGCAGGCTGTACCGATGGAAGTTAGACCCGTATGCAATGGGGGAGCGGAGGGATCCAAAGCCAGAGTCAGGGACCTGGAAGACCTCGACAGTACCCTCTCCACTACCTCGAATGCCGAGGGAGAACTACTCTCTTCCGGCCCCGAGAGCAGTCTCCTCGGCTCCAAGATAGGGATCAGGGTCGGAGCCGAAGCCATCGGATCCGAAAGGGAGGTGCTCTCCGGCATAGGCGGCGCCGAAGATGCACCAGCTCCCACGGATCAGACGCCCGGCCCACGGCCCCGACAGCTCGGATCTGAGATACTCGAGGGTATGGTCGGCGTAGAGAAGGCTTGGGCCACCGGCGCCGACAAAACCCCGGCTCCGCAAGAGCCTGGATCCGAAGACTCCAAAACCCGCAAACGGGTTGAAGAAGGAGAAATCGGGGCAAATATTGAAGCAGCACCCCCATCTGCATTTGGGTCTGCAAAAACTGACGCATCATCCTATCCATATCGGCGCTGGAGAGAGACCTAGTAGATCTAGAGGAGGTCGCAGAGGCGGGCCTGGAGGGCCGCCTCGACGACCTCGAGGGTGATAGGAGCTCCTCCTCCAGTGAGAATGAAGGAGATCGGAGCCGAGAAGGAGAAGGTCCGGACACCCTCGGAGGCGATTTAACAATTTTTGAGGGAGGAACCGAGGGGATGAGGCTCTGCTCGCCTGTTGTGTCTGTGCTTCTCCCTGTGTTTTTTAGAAGAAGACTGAACTTCCTTCGTACTCAAGGCAGTAGTGGGAGGTTGAGCCCCAGCCTGAGTCGAGGGAATCAGGGGTGCCGAAGCTACCTGGGCAGCCTGCACCTTGGAGGGAGAGGAGGAAGAGGTCTCCTCCGGGGGAAGTAATCCCGCCAGAATAAGCCTGTTCCTCCTGCCCCTCACAGCCCGGGGGTTGAAGGCTGCGCAAACCTGGCAGTCAGAAGACAAATGGACAACCCCCCCAGGCATATAACGCACTGAGTGTGGCCATCGGCTGGGGAAAGCTTATGGCCACACCCAGTGCACTTTGAAAAAATAGCTTTATAGCCTTCGGCCATTTTGCTAACACACACACTCACACGCCCAAACACCTAGGGGAAGGTTTAACTGAATAAAAACGCAATCCCGAAAACAAAAAAGGGCAGAGAAACACTCTAAATATTCTTCTTTTTAACTTATTAAACTTTTAAGCAAAATCTCTTGAAAAAAATTATTCACTTCCCTGTCTAAGCTCAGGAGCTCTTCTCAAGACGCTTGTATTCAAGCCGCGGCAAAAACGATCTGAGGTAGTGTGGTGATGACAGGGGATTGTGGGTAGAGGGGAGGAGCTAGGAGCTCGGATCTTGAAGCTTGGAAAGCTCCCGGTCGGATCCGAGACCCACAGGTTGCAGAACAAATGAAGTAACTACTTCAGATCATCTACTGTTATGGTAAGTTTACTTATACAACTGTACGACTTTCATTTGATCATCACATAAGCAGTCTTAGTTATATGATCAAACTACCATAGCTTATGCTAATTAGGAAGAGCATAGATGAGGGTCCACAAGCCTCTGGAGAATGGTCCTAGCAAAGCATGGCCTAGACTTGAAAAAGGAATCTAATTTGCAGTGATTTTTAAAGACATCTATACAGAACCAAACTGCTACTTCTAGAATCCAGACCTTTCAAAAAGTCACTGAAATCAAGGTCTTGGCAGAATGAGCCATGATCCCTCCTAGAATTCCCTTGCTGTGGCGGATATAACAAAAGGTTAACACAGCATGTGGCAACCACCTACAGATAGTCTATCTCTGGCATAGGTTGCCCTTTTTTCTTACCTTCATAAGGAAAGGAACAACTGATGAGAGCTACTGAAGGTCTGAGTTTTGTCAAGAGCATAGTGAAGCTGTCTGACCGTCCAGAGTATGAAAAATCCCTGCATGAAGCAGATTACACAAATAACACAGAACCAGAGGAACCTCCAAAGCCAACAGATCCAGATGTCGGGAGGCACAAGACAGAATAATCTTTCCACTTGGATGTACAGTATTTTCTGATAGTGGGTTTCCTGACCCCCATGCAGAACCTCAAAGCACATCCTCAGAAAAAAAGGCGCCAAAAAGAATCAAAAACCCTATAACTCACACTGTCAGTTGAAAAGTGAACAAGATGAGGATGGACAAGAGATCCCTAGTATTGTGTAAGATAATTAACCCGGAGAGAATTTGTGGTACTTGCCACTGGCCAAATGAGAGAGAAGGGGGAACCAATGCTGACTGGGCCAAAAAGGAGTCAGAAGCAAGATTTTGGGAGGGGTCCTGCATGACCTTGTGCGGAACTCATGGTAACAAGAGGAGGGGGGGAAATGGTAGAGAAACATCCCCTTCCAAGGAAAAGATAAGGTGCCCACTTCCCAAGTCAGAGGACTTGGGACTCTGGAACAGAATAGAAAAGGTTGTCTGATCAGAGAGAGGGCAAAGAGAGATACATGAGGAATACCCAACAGATGATAAAGTCCATAAATACACAAATAAAAAGCATCCATTCATGAGCTTGTGTTCTGGACTTGCGCGCAAAGAGTTTGCCACTAGATTGTGCTCTGAAGGAATGTAAACTGCCTGAGGAGACGCCCGATACTGGATAGCTAGATCCCATACCTGAAGTCAGTCTGCAAAATGAACAGAACCTCATGCCCCCCTGCTTGATGACTTAACAAATCAATCACTGTGATGTTGTAGGTGAAGACTTTGAGAGGCCCAGGATGAAAGATGGAATGAAAAGTCTGCAGAGCCAAAAGAAGAACTCTCATCTCATATACTGATATGATTTGACCTCTGATTAGGGGGCCAGAGACTCTGGACCTTTAGGAGGCCACAAGAACCACTCCACCCTGTGTCAGAGGCATCCATGTAAATCTCATGACAGGGAATTACAGAGGCTGAAAAGGAAGCCCTGGACAGAGAGAGGTGACAAATCTGTCAATGAAGATCAATCTTGAGTCAAGAAAGAAATGGAACAGGAAATTCCGGGGCGTGGCAATGCTGAAGCCACACTGATTTCAAGTACCACTGAAATGTCCTCATATGGAGCATGGTGAGGGAGCATAGGAATGATGGAAGCCATGAATCCAAAAACCCTGAGAAATCTCGGCCATGTAAGAGGTCAGAGAAAGATGAGACTGAAAAAGGTTGCCAGGGACACAACTTTGGAAGCAGGAAGAGAAGCCAGCATGGGAATGGTCTGAAGCTTGCATACGAGGAAACATGATCTTGGGAAGTCATAAGAAATAGTTTGGGGTTCATCATAAACCTCCAGAAATCATGTAAAAGACAGGCGGTAAACTAGAGATTCTGCAACAACTTGGTGGGAGAAGGAGCCTGAATAAGCGAATCGTCTAGATAGTACACCTCACAGCCTGCAAAAAGCAATGACGGAACAAGGCATTTGGTGAACTCCCCTGGAGTAGCAGAAAGGACAAAGAGCAAAGCAGAGAACTGGAAATGTAAGAAACAAAGAAATACAAAAAATTCTTGAATAGGGTATGGATGGGGATGTGAAAGTATGCATCTTTCAGATCCAGACACCAGAAAGGCCTAGGGAAGCAGAAGAGGAATCAAAGTCTTAAGGGACAACATCTGAAAAGGGTTCTTGAGAAAGGTGCTGAACAGTGAAGGATCTAGAATTGGTCTCCATGTATCCTCTTTCCAGGGAACCAGAAACATTCTTGAGTAAAGCCTCTTCCCTACCTTGGTGGTAGGAACTAAATGAATAGTGCCCTGCTCTGAGAGAGATTGCAGAACTTCTGGGAAATGAGGAAGCTGGTCTCAGTCAATGCCAGAAAAGGGAGGAAGGGACTTTTCAAACAATTAAGTATCCTTGATGGATAATCAAAAGAACCCAAGAACCTGTGGTGTTCCAAAGCCAATTTGGAAGAGACAAGAAGGGACGAAGGGACAAGTGGACATCACCAAGGGGAAAGGAAGGCAAAATGTCAAACAGAATCGGGCTTATCCTGAAATGAAGGCTCCTGGGAGGAAGAAGTGACAAAGATATGTTTAAGTTCCTGCAAGGCCTTCTTATCATAGACAGACTTAAGTCAGCAGCAATCCTAAAATGACTTTTGCTAGCCAGAGGTGCATCCAAAATTTTGGCCTCGAATTCATCAAGCAAAGCCTGAAGATGTAGCCAGGAATATTGTCCCATCACTAAACCAAAAGCAGCAACCCTGAAATGCATCAAGTGCATCATAGCAGTACTTTACACAGTAATGGGACACGCTTCAGAAGTGCAGCTCAGCAAGGAAAGGACAGAAGCCTTCCTTTCAGAATCAGAAAGGTCAGATACTACCTTAGAAACCTGGGAAAGGAATGCCAAAACACATCTGGTCATATGAGGCTGGTAGTTAATGACCCTAAAGGACAAGATGGCAACCGTGTAAGAATTTTTTGCCAAACCTTTCCACAGAGCGACTGTCCTTATCAGACGGCAACAACTTAGATGGCTTGTCTGAAGAAACTGATACCACAGAAGAATCAGCAAAAGGACACAAAGAGAGCCTATCAGGTTTCTTAAGGCCAGGAGGTTGACAGGGTCTAAAGAGGCTGCAGAAAAAGTATCCAACAGGGCAGCCAAAACAGGAGGAACTGCTGATGGTTTAAGAAACTTCTTAAGGACTTCATACTAACGCTTTTCAATATCAGAGACACAGGAAAAGTCCCACTTGAAGTAGTCTATTTTGTGGGTAACAGTGCCCCCACTCCCAAAGAAAAACTCTTCCAAAGAAGAGTATGGACTCAAAGGAGCCTCTTCTTCCAAACTGTAGTCCAAGAGGGACAGAATTTTTGAAGACTAAGAAAGGGATCCTTCCCCACATTCCAAATCCTCATCTGATGAGCCCAATTCGCAAGGGGAGTGGAAGACCAAGAGGAAACAAGAACAGACACTCGTTAAGGAGGCTTCAAGGCCAGTAAATAAACCCGGAGTGAATTCCTGCCATGCACACTGGGGATCCTTAATAGGGGAAACATGCTTAGTTTTCTGTTACTTTTTCTGCAGGCTGACTGCACTCAGACCCTTGACGCGACTCAGTGATGGTAGGAATTGCCTCTTCCTCAGATATTAACAGCTGAGGTTCCCCCTCAACATCAGATGCAGACGTTCTGAAAGCCTCCAAGGATGTGCAAGAACTCCGATCCAAGCCAGACTCAGACAGGGACATGTGCAGAGGAATCCAAAAGCAAGTACCAGATGGTCTTCAGGGCTTTCACTAGCTTCTAGAGACACATCCGGAGAGGGCGGACAGCAACCTGAATAGGTCTATCTTTTTGGGCCTTCTTGGCAGACAGTTAACCTTTTGGACTGAAGAATTCCGCCACAGCACCATGAGCCACCAGCTTTTAGTCATTAGTTCTCAAGACATAGGGACAAGGAGGAGAGATAACTATTTAGGGTCTTAGGCACAAACTTCTGGCAGATACACAATTGGGAATGATCATGGAAGGTACCCAAAACAAAACAAAAAAAAAAGGCCAGATGTCATGGTATTTGGGAATCTGTCTTCCACACTGACATTTTCTCTCTCTGGATGGCATGAACCCAATATTAAACAGTACAAAAAAGAAAAGAAAGGAAACCCGAATGTGGCACTTATCAGAAAAATGTCTGTAACCGACATAGCAGAAGGGCGTTCAGACCAACTTGCGATAATGGTATTCAGAATGGCAGCAAAGAAATCCTCGTCGATTGCATCCATACACCACCTTTATGCCATACATATTGTGTGGGGGGTGGGTGTGTGTGTGTGTGTGTGTGTGTGTGTGTGTGTGTGTGTGTGTGTGTGTGTGTGTGTGTGTGTGTGTGTGTGTGTGTGTGTGTGTTATATGGCACCTGCAAGAGCTGAAGGCTTAAGTATATCGGCTAGATATTGGGCTATTCCTTGGCAGGAGATCCCTTGGGTGAAGAATACTTTAACAATGATATGGAAGGACATCACAAGGAATGGCTGCAAGCTAAAGAAGGTCTGTAATAAGTCAAAATACTTTTTGTTGGGATACTTGAATTTTACTTTATTCTTACTGACAAAATTATTTCATTTTGGAAACAGTTTCAGAAAATAGACCCCTACGTTCCCACCCCAAACCAAAGAGTTGACTATTACTTTCTTCAGAATCAGACTACTGCCTGACTAGAATTAACAGATGAAACCCCCTCCCCAGTCTAATCCTTGGTCTGACTGATGGTAATCAATGCCAGACCGAGAGGAAATTTTCTTTTTACCAGGCAGTGAGGAATCAGTTTAAGGAATTAACAGCTTCAAACAAACCCTTAGAAAACCAGAAATCTTTACTGTCCAAAGTCAGAACGATGGAGAAGCCTTTTCTTTTCCTAGGAGACCCCCTAGAAGCAGACCAACTCAAAGCAGGGAGACTAGCCCGAAAATCAAGTATCATTGCTTAACTATTTGGTAAAGTATCATCTAAACTTCCTCCTCTAAGACCAACAAGAGCTGCACAGGACATGCCTAATCCCTGCCCTTAGCGACTTCTTGTGGAGCTACACCAAAGGAATCCAAGAAAAAGATGTCTGGTCCAAGGAACTAGAGTTGCCCAGTGGCAGATGAGGTAGAAATGAAGCCTTCTTAAACAGACAAGGGCTTTCTAGAATTTCTCTTCCTGGGGACACAGGAGTAAATAACCAAAAAGCCAATATCCTGATCCATGATTCAAGCAAAGAGAGCTTAAAATGACGCTAAGGTAGCCCAGAAGAGTCGGTGAAAACTCTCAGAAAACTCAGTACTTTTTTAAAAAAAATATTCAGTCACAACCTGCAAAAAAGTAGTTTTGTACTCACTATGATGTTCCATCTATGTTGTTCACTTTCATTCTTCCTCATCTCTTGGTTCATGCACAATCCTTGGATCCAACTCAGCCATGTCAACTAGCTCGTGGATCATTGAAAGCTGTCAGGCTCCTAGCTTTCCCATAATGCCCTAGTCCATTAAATACCTCAGATCTTCTTGGCTGCCCTTTACATCCATAGAGCATTACAACGATACAATATTAAAATAACCAGAAAAAATGAGACTCAATAAAAGGAAAGAACAGTTGTGTAAAATCTTACACAAACCATAAATGTCCTTCTCTTCTATATGCTGCAGTATTCATAAAATCTGGGAGTCCGCCTCTAGCGGACTTGTATGTCCAGGCAGTATACAAAAGTCTAAACGCTACTGTAGGGTGTGAGCGTCGCCGCACACTGGTCAGCGTATGTAGGTCATAAAGTGATCTCGGGTATAAAGCAGATGTCAGCACGTACCATCCTCAGAACTGAATGCCACAATGCACCAGCCTGAGAAAGAGAGAAAAAATGTGTAACCAGGTACTAGGCAAGCATCAGGGGGAAGGCAGGGAGGGAAAACAATACAGCAGCATATAGGAAAAAATGGCATAGTACAGTTGTGTACACTTACCATAAATGCAGTTCGAGTGTATTCACTGTTGCAGTCATTACATTTGGGTTATCTGCTTGCAGGTAGCCCTCAGTCGGACTGATTAAGTATTGGGTCCTGCGTCGGTTGCCGTCCCTTCTTCAATGACATCAGGTCATCCGGGCTATAAAACATGCAGCCGACGCCATTACATCAGTTATTCTTGGCCCAGATGTCAGGTGACCCATAATGGGAAGCAATTAAATACAAAGGTACAAGTATATACCTCCAACAAAAAAGCAAATACACCAAAAAGGCTTTTAAGCATAGTAAAGGAAAGTAGAGGTATAGCAAAAAGAAGTTAGGGGGCTGGAAGGAGGGTAACCAGGACTGCAAAAGTACATACACTCAAAACATCTACATTCATGGCAAGTGTACATAATTGTACCATGTTCTTCGTGTTTCACTGTTGCAGTCATTACATTTGGGTAGATTCCCTAAAGCTATGGTCGGGAGGAGGAATTTAGATCGCATTAGGGCTAGCTATAAGGCCCTGCAAGACCGCAGTGAGAAAGCCAGCTCTGGATTTAGAGAAAATTGGCAAATGATAATGCTTGGTGAAAGTATGTAGAGAACTCCAGGTACAGCTGCTAGGATGTCCCTGGTAGGGACGACTCTGAGAAAGACTGTAGAGGTAGATGCAGCCCTGGTGGAGTGAGGTCTGATCCCCTAAGGGATAGGTTTTCCATTGTGCTTATAGCAGAAATGAATGCAATGGCTTATCCATTTAGAATTGGTTTGCTTTGAAATAGCCTTCCTCTCTGCCCCTGCAGCAAATGCCACCAGCAGTTGTTCAGATTTCCTTTGAGGTTTAGTCCTGTCCAAGTAGAATCCAAGTTGTCTGTGCACATCTAAGGAATGCAGTATCCGTTCCCCTTTATTCTGTGGATTGGGAAAGGAGGTTGGCAAATGAACGGACTGATTTAAGAGCCACACTGGATACCACCTTGGGCATGAAGGATGGATTGGTTCTGAGGGACACCCTGTCCGTATGAAAGACGATGAAAGGCTCCACTGCCATAAGGGCCTGTAATTCCGATACCCTTCTAGTTGAAGTGATTGCTAAAAGGAAAGCTGTTTTCCAAGAAAGAAATTTTAAGTCTGCAGTATCAGCTGGCTCGAAAGGAGGTAGAGTGAGTTTCTCCAAGACAAAGTTAAGGTCCCAGGCTGGGGTTGGAGCTCTCCTGGGTGGTCTCAAATATTTGGCCCCTCAGAGGAACTGCTTGAGCAATGGATGACAGAAGAGTGGAGGTTCTGTGTTATAATGAGCTGAAATGGCGGAGGCATGGATTTTAATGAAGGAAAAAGACAGGCCCTTGTGAAGCATCTCAGTAAAGTATTGTAAAATCTGAGGTAAATTGAGCACTGCTATGTTCATCCCTTGAGATTGGTTCCAGGCACAGAATCTTTTCCATTTTTCAGCATAAGATTTTCTAGTACTAGGCCTCCTTGCCTCCAAAAGGATATCCATCACAAGTTTGCTGAGGGAGGGTAAAGGAGAGATTAAGTAATTAGCCAGGCTGCAAGGTTCAGTGTTAGAAGGTGAGGGTGCAGAATCTGGTTCTCCTGCTGAGACAGCAGGGAAGGAGTCTGAGGCAGGTGCCATGGAGATAACCGTGACACTGCGCAGGAGAGGGTGCCAGTGTTGGTGCGGCCAGTCAGGAGCAATCAAAATCATCCTTGGTTTGTCATATTTGAATTTTAGTAGTACTTTGGAGAGCAGAGGCAGAGGGAGGGAGGCATAGACTGAGCATCCACTTTCCAGGCTTGTTTGTGGGGTGTCATTATGCAAAATTTGTCCAATTGGTAGTTATGGGGAGAAGCAAACAGGTCTATATCTGGGCTCCCCCATCTGCTTGTCAACATGCTGAAAATCCTTGGTTCCAGTTTCCACTCCTGTGAGTCCCATGAGGTTTCTGCTTAGTCCGTCTGCCAGTGTATTTAATTTTCCTGGCAGACATTGAGCTTGTAGGTGCACTTGGTAGCTCAAAGCTGTGTTCCACAATGCCATGGCTAGTCTGCAGAGGGGGGTAAGAATGTGTACCCCCTGCTTGTTTATGTACCACATAACAGCGGTGTTGTACGTCTTTTCCATTAATTGTCCTGGAAGAAGTATGTGGTCCTTGAAGGCTGTCAGAGCATTCTGTACAGCTAACATTTCTTTTTGATTGATATGCAGGTGCATTTGACTTGGGTTCCATTTGCCCTGAATGCACTTCCCTGCCAGATGAGCCCCCCATGCATAGTCTGATGAGTCTGTTAGGGTTTGGGCGGCAGGGTGAGGTGTGAAAGGTAGTCCCTTGTTTTGGTGGCAGGCCTCCGCCCACCAAAGAAACTCTAAGTGTAGGCAAGGTATGATAGGAATCTTTTCTAGGTCTTGAGAATGTTGACACCATAGGCTTTTTAGATACCACTGTAGTTTCTTCATATGCAGTCTTGCATAACGAACTAGAAGAATGCAAGAGGCCATGAACCCCAAGGCTTGCAGTATTTGTCTTGCAGATAGCAGGGTTTTTGTGCCCACTTGTTTGAAGGAGGTTCTCAAACGGATTTGTTTCTCTGGCGTGAGGTAAGCCATCTGGGAAGTTGTATTCAAGCTTGCTCCAAGGAATATAATTTGTTGACAGGGTACGAGGTGTGATTTTTTTCTTTTTCGTTTATGGTGTACCCCACACAAGTTAGAATCCTTTGTACAAAGGCCAGATGATTCAAAAGTATGGCCTGGCTTTCTGCCTGAAATAGACAATCATCCAGGTATAGGTATATTTTAATATTTCTTTGCCTGCAAAATGCAATAACTGGACCTAGGCACTTTGTGAATACCCTGGGTGCAGTAGATAAGCCAAAGGACAGTGCAGAGAACTGATAGTGGGTGTAGCCTGCTTTGAAGCATAGGTATCTTCTGTAAGATTCCCTGATTGGGATGTGCAGGTATGTTTCTTTTAAATCTAGTGTTGCCAACCAGGCATCTTTGCCTAGCATAGGAAGTAATTGGTGAAGAGTCAGCATCTTGAATTTTGAAATCTCCAAAAAGGTGTTTAGAGTAGACAGGTCCAGGAGAGGACGCCATGAATGGTCTTTTCTGAGTACCAGGAAAAGTCTCGAGTAGAAACCTCGTCTCTTTTGATCTTCTGGTACCAGTTGACTAGCCCCCATGCTTGAGAGAAAAGTACAGTTTTGTACCTACCATAAATGTAAATGTCCGATAGGTATGCATATGGAGTCCTAACATATGGGTTGTCCTGCCTCAGGCAGCCCTTCGGTCGGCCGGATTCCAAAGTCTGGGTCTGGCCTCGGCTGATGTCGCACTTCACCCGACGTCATAGCTCCTGGGGTATAAAGGCATCAGCCAACGCCATTTTCCTCAGTGTTTCTTGCCCCAGATGCCAGGTGCCCTCTAGGAAGGCTAAATTTGGATAAATGTAGAAAATTCCAAACAGTAGAAAGCAAATTATATATATATATATATACATATATACATACAAACAAATACACCATAATAGATTCCCCCAGCTAGCTAGAAGAGGGATAAGTACCCAAGGAATACCACAGAGGGGAAGGAGGGTGGGTAATCCTGACTGCAGATGCATACCATCGGACATCTACATTTATGGTAGGTACAAAACTGTACTATGTCCTTCAAGGATGCATCTGCAGTCCTAACATATGGGTAGAATACCATAGCCAAACTGGGGGAGGAGGCACTAAGATAATGATGGTGTAGTTAAGATCCCTTGTAAAACAGCAGTTGCAAAACCTGCTCGGGATCTGGAGTATAAAGGAAGATTATAATGCTTGGCAAATGTATGCACGGAGCTCCAAGTAGCAGCTTCTAAAATGTCTTTGGTAGCCACTCCTCGTAGGAAAGTTGGAGTGGTGGCTGTAGCTCTTGTGGAGTGAGGCCTGATATTTTCAGGAGCTGTCTTTCCATGAAAAGAGTAGCAGAATCTAATGCAATTTCCTATCCATTTTGAGATTGTCTGTTTTGAAATTGCTTTTCCTTGCACTCCTGTTGCATATGCTACCAGAAGCTGGTCAGTTTTTCTGCTGGCCTTAGTTCTGTCCAGATAGTAGCGTAGTTGTCAGTGTACATCCAAGGTGTGTAGTAGTCTTTCCCCCCTGTTCTGTGGATTGGGGAAGAATGTAGGTAAATGTATAGCTTGGTTCAAGGATACCCTGGAGACCACCTTTGGCATAAAAGTAGGATTGGTTCTCAGAGACACTCTATCCTGATGGAAAATAAGGAAAGGCTGCACAGCCATTAATGCCTGTAACTCAGATACCCTTCTTGCTGAAGTGATTGCTAGCAGGAATGCAGTTTTCCAAGATAAGAACTGTAAGTCTGCTGTTGCTGCTGGCTCAAAAGGGGGGGGGGAGTGTTAATTTTTCTAGCACAATATTGAGATCCCATGCAGGCAGAGGTGGTTTCCTTGGAGGCTTTACGTTTTTGATTCCTCTCAAGAACTGCCTGAGGAGAGGATGAGAGAAGACAGGAGGATCCATGTTGTACTCTGCTGAGATTGCTGATGCATGAATCTTAATGGAGGAGTAGGACAGGCCATTGTGGAACAGTTCTGCTAAGTAATCCAGGATGTGTGCTAGGTTTGCCAGTGTGACATTTTCTCCCTTTGCTGCACTCCAAATGAGGAATCTTTTCCATTTGGCTGAATATGTTTTCCTTGTGGAGGGTCTGCGAGCCTCCAGGATAATGTCCTTAACCCTCTGAGATAAATCAGGTTGGTTTTGTTTTATGCAATTTTCCAAGCAGTTAGCTGCAGCGTTTTCAAGTTTGGATGCAGGGTCTTGTAGTTGTTCTGCGTTAGAAGTAAGGGACATAGAGGTAGAGGCCACGAGTGCGTCCGAGACATGCTTCTCAGTAGCGGGTACCAATGTTGTCTTGGCCAGTCTGGAGCTATCAGAATTACCTTTGGCTGTTCCTCTCTGATCTTCAGTAGGACTTTGTACATCAAAGGAAGAGGTGGAAAGGCATATGCTGTCAGGTCCTTCCAGCTGAAAGAAAGGGAGTCCACCCTCCAGGCAAGTGGGTGGTATACTCTTGAGCAGAATTTCTTCAATTGATGGTTGTGTGGGGAGGCGAACAGGTCTATCTCTGGCATTCCCCATTTCTTTGTTATGGTTTTGAAGATATCTGGATGCAGCATCCATTCGTGAGCATCCGTGGTAGTTCTGCTTAAGCTGTCTGCTAGTGAATTCTCTTTTCCTGGTACAAATTTGGCCTGCAGTTGGATGTTGAGATTCATGGCCAAGTTCCACAGGTCCATTGCCATCCGGCATAGAGGGTATGAGTGTGTACCTCCCTGTTTGTTGATGTACCACATGACTGAGGTATTGTCCGTCGTTATCAGCAGGTGTCCTTGTTGGAGGAATGGTCTGAATGCCTCGATTGCATGTTTCACTGCCAGCATCTCATTTAGATTTATGTGTAGTTTCAGCTGGTCTTGCGACCATAGGCCTTGGATACACTTGTCTTCCATGTGTGCCCCCCAGCCTAGGTCTGAGGCGTCCGTGGTGATGGTCTGCCTTGGATGTGGTTTGTGGAAAGGCAATCCTCTGTTTATCTGACAGGCTTGAGCCCACCACAGGAATTCTTTTTTCAGACATGGAATGATTGGTATCTGGGCTTCTAGACTGTGTTTGTGTTGAGACCATACATTCCTTAGGTACCACTGTAACTTTCTCATATGCAGCCTGGCATGTGGGATCAATATTATGCAGGATGCCATGTAACCCAGGGCTTGCAGGACTTTCCTTGCAGTAAGCTGAGTTTGTGTTGTTAATGCCATGAAATAGACTGGTAGCTGCTTTTGTTTTTCCTCTGTGAAAAAAGCCATCTGAGTTATTGTATCCAGTTCTGCACCCAAAAATGTTATCCTTTGGGATGGTACTAGCCTTGACTTTTGAAAGTTGACTGTGTATCCCAATGCTTGCAGCAGTTGTATGACATTGGCCAAATCCTTTATTAATTTTGTCTTGTTGTCCGCTTGTATTAGGCAGTCGTCCAGGTATGGGTAAATTTGAATTCCCTGAAGCCTGCAATGAGCAATTACTGATGCCAGGCATTTCGTGAATACTCTGGGCGCAGTAGATAAGCCAAAGGGCAATGCTGAGAATTGATAATGCTCTGATCCTGCAAGAAATCTGAGGTGTCTTCTGCAATCTGGTCGTATAGGGACGTGCAGGTATGCCTCCTTGAGATCTAGAGTCACCAGCCAAGACTCCTTGCCCAGCATGGGAAGAAGTTGCTGGAGGGTCAGCATTTTGAATTTTGGAACAATGAGGTATGTGTTCAGTGCGGACAAGTCGAGAATAGGCCTCCATTGATTTTCTTTTCTTGGTACAAGGAATAGTCTGGAGTAAAATCCTTGCCCTTGTTCCATAAATGGTACCTTTTCTATTGCTCTCATCCTTAGTAAGCTGGTGATTTGTTTTAGAGCCTCTGTTTTTTGGCTTGGTGGAAGGTTTGGCATTCCTCTCTTTTTTGGTAGAGTGTGGAAGTGAAACCTGTAGCCCCTGTCTATTGTTTGTAAAGTCCATTTGTCTCCTGTAATGCAATGCCAGTTTTCTGATAATAAAGCTAGCTTTCCGCCCAAGGGTGCTTCCAGTTGTTCCCTGGTAGGCGGAATCAGAGCCAAGTCATTGTGTCTGTCCTGTAGAAGTGGTTGTAGCCGCAGCTGTGGCAGCACTTCTCTGGTTGTCAGGTTGCCATTGACGACCCCTGTAGGCACCTCTCGATTGACTTCTACCTCTTGGGCGTCTATTTCTGCCTCTCTGTGCTCTGGAGGTGTCTGGAAAGGACCAATTCTTTGAGGGCCAATTTTTGCTAAACATCGGAGGTTGAACCTGCAAAAAATCCTTAACTGTTTGGACAGATTTTGCTTTTTCTTCCACTTTCTTTAGAACCTCCTGCGCAGGGGAGCCAAACAAACTTTGTTTCTCCATAGGAGCATCTAGGAGTTTAGACTTAACATGGTCTGGTAAGGATTGTTCTTTTAACCAGGCATGCCTTCGAATCACTGCTCCAGTCATAGCTGATCTAAAAGAAGCCTCCAGTGCATCATAGCCACATTTTAAAAAGTGATTACTGACCTGCTGAGAGTTATGTACCAAATCCTGAAGGGACTTACGGTCTATAGGTTCAGGAGAGGCCAGCTTTTTATTTAGCTGGTCTAACAAAAATTCCTGGTACTGTATCATGTGAAATTGACAGTTTAAAGCCCTGGCAGAAAGAGTAGCAGATGTATAAACCTTTTTACCCCATCTCTCTAATGCTCTAGATTCCCTTTCAGAGGGGAGAGGGTTTTTGGCAGAGGCAGCTGCAACACCTTTAGGGCCCTGAGAAATGGTTTCTGGGTCTGCAATATGAGCCTTATACAAGTGGTAGTGAGAGTCCAGGACCCTGTAGTATCTGTCAGGTTTGGCAGGGGCCAGAGGAAGAGAATCAGGGGCAGTACTGGCATCATTATATGCATCATCAACAACTGATAGTACAGGTGGTATGGCTAAAGGCCTATGCTGTGGTAAGTGTAAAAAGGTACTTAGCCTTTTCCTAGAATCAGAAAAATCTTGGCCCTGCCATTGGAAGTGTTCCCTCATTGAGTGTAGGGTTTCCCCAAATGAAAATTCTTCTGGAGGTGAAGCAGAAGGAATGGCGTCTTCTGCATCAGAATCCTCATAAGGTGAGTATGGGCCTTCCTGATGGTCAGATAAATCTGAACCATCCGAGGAATAGTCCGAAGAGAGAGGTTCGGGGGGTTCAGTCCTAGGCCTCTTATCAGGAGAGGGTTGAGAGGCCCTGTCTGGGTGAGGTTGGGATCCCCTGATCAAAGAAATAAGGTCCTCAGCAAGGCTGAGAATCTGGGAACTAGAGGTAGGCCTGTGAGACGGAGCTTTTGTAGGTAAGGCCTTGGAAATTTTGGCTGCTTTAGCCCTGGAAAAGGCCTTGATAGACATAGAAGCAGGAGGTCTAGCAGCCCCACGTGCAGGAGTAGAGATGTCTAACGGAATAGTGTCAGACAAATCTTGGGTGCCTGCTTCTGCAGCAGTAATTTCTGTAGCCGATTCAGCCATGGCCTGTGTGGCCTCGGTTATCGGAGGCATGCTTTCGGCCGAAGGGAAAACAGAGGTCTCGGTTTCAGCCGAAACCGAGACACTCGCGGTAGGCCTAACCGTGGTTTCAGCCGAAACCGCAGGCCGCGAGTGTCGGTCCTTTTCCTTGCGTTTTTTAGCTAAATGTGTAATCGGAGTCTCCGACGGCATTTTATATGCAAAAGCGGGACCAAAAAACTCTTCTGCAAACTGCGACCGATGTCTAAGTGTCCGTCGGTTGAAGGAAGCACAGGCTAAACAAGCTGATAAGTCGTGGTCTGGGCCTAAGGAAGGCAGTAAGAGTGGAAATCCTTATGAGGTATTTGTTTCCCACAAGTTAAACAATTATTTACTTTGTCTGACATCAGCTGAGGCAAGAAAGAGTCCCCAATGGGGTACTTCGCTTTTTTAGAAGTCTTCGGTAGTAGAAATCTCTGGATCTGACCGACCGGCACTTGTGAACAGTTTCTGCTTCGGGCACCGCGCGGCAAGAAAGACTGAGGAAAATGGCGTCGGCTGATGCCTTTATACCCCAGGAGCTATGACGTCGGGTGAAGTGCGACATCAGCCGAGGCCAGACCCAGACTTTGGAATCCGGCCGACCGAAGGGCTGCCTGAGGCAGGACAACCCATATGTTAGGACTGCAGATGCATCCTTGAAGGACATGTACTTGTTTTTGGGCCTCTGCCCACTGATCTCGTGGGAGGTCCGGCCACCCGCTTGGTGTTGGCAACGTGTGGAAGTGAAATCTGTATCCCTGGGACACCATATTTAAAACCCATTTGTCCTGGGTAATGAGTTTTCAATTCTTTGCATGAAGAGCAATTTTTCCCCCCAAAGTGGCAGTCAGTTGATACGTGCTTGGAAGTTTTAAAAGGAAGTCATTGAGACAGTTTACCATAGGGGGAGTCTTATTATTGCCAGATTTGGAAGTGGAGGCCCCCCACTGCTTAGTTCTGTGTGTCCCCTGGGACTGAATCCTGTTTTTTTTGCTGTTGTCTGGGTTTGGCTTGAGAAAACCTGGAAGGGGCTGGAAAGGACCAATTCTTAGAAGGTCAGTGCCTACTAAATCTAGGAGGCTGAACTTGCAAAAAATCTTTTAACAGTTTGCATAGATTTAGCTTTATCTTCCATCTTTTTAATAACTTCCTCAGCCTTGTTGCCAAATAGGCGGTCCTGATTTAAAGGAGCATCCAAATCAGGCAAAGGTTACTCCTTAAGCCAAGCATGCCTTCTGAGTACAGACCCAGTAACAGCAGCCCTGCAAGAGGCCTCTAATGAATCAAAACCACATTCCAAAGTATATTTTCCAACTTGTTCAGCAGAATGCATTAAATCCTGTAATTCTTTATTTGCCACACAGTCAGGAATCATAATTTTCTCTTTAAGCAGTCTAACATGTTGCTGAAACTTTAACATGAAACTGGCAGTTTAAAGCCCTAATGGCCAAGGTTGCAGAAGTGCAAATCTTCTTACCCCTGGAGTCTCTATCAGAAGGGGTAGGATTTTTAGCAGTAGAAGCCTTAATGTCCTTGGGCACCTGTGAAACAGTCTCAGGATCTGCAATAGGATTTTTAAAAAGGAACTTGTGGGACTCAAGGACCTTGTAGTATCTGTCAGGTTTTCTGGGAGCAGGAAATCAGCTGCCAAACTAGATTCCAAAAAAGCATCAATGTCTAGTACAGGAGGAATAGCTAAAGGCCTATATGCTGAGGTAGGAGAAGAAAATCCCTAAGCCTCTTTTTTGAATCAGAAAAATCCTGGATTTCCCAGTGGAAATGCTCCTTTAGAGTATGTAAGGTTTCCCCAAAAGAAAAATCCTCAGGTGGGGAAGCAGAGGGAAAGTACAGTTTTGTACCTACCATAAACGTATATGTTCGAGTGCTAATACAGCTGCAGTCATAACAGATGGGTTCTCCTACCGTCAGGCGGGTCCTCGGTTGGCCGAATTCCAAAGTCTATGTCCGGCGCCGGTTGTCGTCGCATCTTCCCTGATGTCAGTGCGACAGAGGTATAAAAGAACCAGCCAACTCCATTTTCTTCAATTTTTCTTGCCCCAGATGTCAGGTGCCCCCAGAAGGAAGGCAATACATAAAATAATGTAATAATGCAATGCAATATAATCAAAAAACAGTAGTTGCAAGCAAATACACCATAAAAGAATACCCCTAGAGGGGAAGGAGGGAGGGAAACCTGGACTGTACTAGCACTCGAACATCTACATTTATGGTAGGTACAAAACTGTACTATGTTCATCGTGCATACAGCTGCAGTCATAACAGATAGGTAGAATCCCAAAGCTAAGAAAGGGGTGGTAGGCACTAGGTGGAACTAGGAGGAGTCAAAATGCCCTGCAAGACTGCAGTGGCAAAGCCTGCTCTAGATTTGGAGTATAAAGGTAGGTGGTAGTGCTTAGAGAAGGTATGCACAGAACTCCAAGTGGCTGCTTCCAAAATATCCTTGGTAGGTACTCCTCTGAGGAAGGCTGCAGAGGTGGCTGTGGCCCTGGTGGAATGGGTTCTAATGCCTGTAGGTCCAGTTTTGCCATGAAAAGAATAGCAAAAGCGTATGCAGTGGGCTATCCATTTTGAGATTGTCTGTTTGGAAATTGGCTTTCCTAGAACTCCTACAACATAGGCCACAAAGAGCTGTTCTGATTTTCTGAAAGGCTTTGTTCTGTCCAAACAGCAACGCAGTTGCCTGTGGATGTCCAAGGAATGCAGTAATCTCCCCCCTTTGTTTTGAGGATTAGGAAAAAAAGTAGGTAAATGTATGGCCTGATATAAAGCTATTCTGGATACCACTTTAGGCATAAAGGACGGGTTGGTTCGTAAGGAAACTCTGTCCTGATGGAAGATGATAAAAGGCTGGACAGCCATGAGAGCCTGTAGTTCTGAAACTCTACGAGCTGAAGTGATAGCCAGAAGGAACGCTGTTTTCCAGGACAAATATTTCAAATCTGATGAGGCAGCTGGCTCAAAATGAGGCAAGGTCAGTTTTTCCAGAATGAAATTAAGATCCCAAGCAGGTATTGGTTGTTTCCTTGGAGGTCTTAAATTCTTGGCCCCTCTGAGGAACTGTCTTAATAGAGGGTGAGAGAATAAAGGTGGATCAGTGTTGTATTCT